>NC_090951.1:13575072-13815072 GCF_040807025.1 Struthio camelus
GGACTCTTCATAAAGCAGCTGAATTGCAAGTTACAATCAAAGATTTAGAATAAACGTGTGCTTCATAATGTCTTTTGCCATAGTAAAATACAGTAACATGAGGAGTAAAAGGTTAAAAGAGTGGTCAGAGACTGATAATTTGTTTGCACTTTGAGACTCCTGCAAAGCTGTTGCTTGAAAATACCTGCCTTGAGTAAGGGAACATGGCGATTGCTATCTTATTTACATGTATATTTGGTCTGTGGTTGTGTCATTTCAAATATTATGTAACTATAATAGCATGAAGTAGGTAACCGTACCTGATACAGAGATAGGTATTACATCATTGCTGCTATAATACTCGCCTGCAAAAGGACTTTTTAAAGGAATTCTAATGATAATGAAAATAGTCTGATATAGCATTAAGGATTTTGCTCCTGAAATGTGTTTAATGTAAATATGCTGTCAGATACCCTTCAAGTAATTGACAAGAGCAGATGATTAGCAGTGTTCTCAATAGTGTTTTTGCATAATCTTACATTTTGACAGAACTCTTCAGCGGCTTTTTATTGTCAGTGCTCTGCAATCAGTAATACTTTTTCCTTGACATTTACTTTGTCATTATAAATCTTGTAAGTGGTCATTTAACTTGTTCAGTATGCATGTAAGAATATCATTACTAACACGTCTGAAAAAATGTCTTCCTGTTGAGAAACTATTGTGAAAGTAAACTTAAAAAAAAAAAAAACCTAAATGAAGTAGGTCGATGACTGACTTTATGAAATAAATACCTCTTTATGAGCATCTTGCACATTTCAGGGATGATTTTAAAATCACTTGCTTATTGAACACTCACATATAAGCCATCACATTTAGCTTTGTTGTTGAATATTTTTAATGATATTTTTATTCTTTAATACTATTGTTCAGTTATGATCATTTCCATCTAACTGACCAAAATTAAGCTCTCGTGATCCATAAGCATTCATAATTACGTACTGCATGTAACATTAATAGTCAATATAATAAACCTTCATCTTTATTGAAGCATCTCTTGTTTCTACAGCAGTTCTTTAATCTATCTCAATAGATTTCTAGTGTACAGCTCATATGGATTTGGTCAGTGACAAGGGTTAGAGTAGTCTTGTAGAACATTTACTTGTAGCTGTGAAAAGCCCACATTCATCAGAGGATTAGGTCGATCAGATTGTACCAGGATCAATGGAAGGACTGTGTGATCCCTCTTAGGCTGTAATGTGTTCACCTTCTTCAGAGAGAATTCACATACACACACGTTTCTCTGTCTTAAAGCCATTTATCTCAGAATGTCAAATTGCAATAATTAACCATTATTGATCTTAAATTCAATTAACTTCATTAACACAGGTCATGATGAGGGTGCTTGTAAGGGAAAGGCTCTTGACAAGTGTCTTTTCTTATATGACATTGAATGTTCACAATTGTGGCTATAAACTATTCATATTGTGCCATAAGAACATCTTTTAAAAATGACAAGAGTTTGGTTGGTGGCTAGGAAGAGACGTTTTATTCCTCCCCCCGCCTTCTAGTTCTCGGGGTTTTCCAGAAAATGTTCTGTTCGGGAATCACTGAACCATTTGTTTCCAGCACATTATCTTAGTGTGGTATTAAAGCAAAACCCACCTATTCCAACACCCTTCAGTTCAACAGCTAACGCTAGATAAAGACTTACTTACAAATGAGTATATTAGTATAGTTAGCAATGAAATGGTTAGTGAGATGAATATTCAATGCTATTTTTTGCTATACATATGCAACAAATTGGGGCCAACCTGTAGAGGTAATTCTTAGAATCTCAGTCCTAAGACTCATATTGCAGTCAATAGTTATTTTTCATAAATGGGAACTGAATAAAAACTGAAAGGACATAAGGCTTTGTTGGCCCACAGTGAACTCTTTTTTTTTTTTTTTTTTTGGTGTGTGTGTGGAGAAACTTCATTATAAATACAAGTTCACAACAGCTGAAATTGTGATTGCAATCATTTGGATTTCTGCTATACCACTCATACAGTTTTATGGAGTTAACTGTAAGTAGGCACTGCAACCAAAATAGCTATTGCAACTACTGTATAAAGGGCTTCGATGGGAATTTCAAGTTTGTGAGAAAAATGAAGGATCAGGTTGAAGGTCTTTTAATACATTTTGAATATCTTAAGTAGTCATGATCATTAACAAATTAATAACTCACTGAAATATATTAACACATTTTAGATGAGAATCTGATTTTTCAAAAATTTGCAATGAAGGCTGCATCTCTAGAGAAGTGTGTTAATATTAGAATGATTAAACAGGAATACAAAGCCAGTATTCTGGTCACTGTAAAACTGCAAGATGTGGACAGATTAAAAGCAATCAGAGATGTGGGAAGATCACAGAGAGTAAGGGCTAAAAATTCTAAAACATAATCAAAAGAAAAGACTCAGACAAATGTGGATAGGGAGGAATGACAACATCAGTTTTGTTCAGAAACAGATTTCTGTGACAATTAAATGGTCATTTTGTCACTGCATTTGCTATTTCCACTCTGCTATACAAAGCATTTACTGAAAAGAGGCAGGGCAGAAGCAGAATGGTTTGATTACTGCATTTCAAGAAACTAAAGTTCCTTTACAACATCTGTTTGCTTAGTGAAGGATTATAATAATTAAGAGCTATTAGAGCCATATTGAGAACTTTTATGCTCTTGCCTGCTTGTCCTGGAGTTGGCTGTGAATCTTGTATTAGTTTGTTGAATGCCCTGTGTGCTTTTCAGTGATTAAAAGATGCCACCCAAATGGTGGTATCAAGCAGAGACTGTGTCACTATGTGTTTTAGTACCCATTCATATAGTGAATTTGGCTTATTCTTACCAGTATGTTGATATCCACTGTTTTTAAATAAAAAGAAATTCCAAATATTGTTGTTGTTTGGGAGTTCTGGTAAATGTTCGTGTGTATGTGAGGAAATGGTAGTTCTGTGCTTAGGAAAACTCAACAAATAGTCCGAAAAAACAGTACACCTCCAAAGTCAAAAACAGGGTCAAAGCATAACATGGAGCTGTTTTCTCTGCTTCTGAAAAATTATTTCCTCTTTTAATATGTGCTTGCATGGAGTGGGAAATTCTAACAAGTCTGTATTTCACACCAAGCAACTGTCTTGGAAACCAACGGAAAACCAGTTTTGTCTTACTTAGAGTGGTTCGCATTTATTCATGATGAATAATTTATAGAGCAAATGTAGATTTTTTATTTTCCCTGTTACTAATACACATTCTAATTGTCTCTCTTAAGTTTATGTGAATGTTTTCAGACTATGGGACTGCTTGCAAACTGTTTACTTAAATGACTTGTGTCTGGCTTCTGAATCCCCCGGTGGTGTATCCACTTCCAAGTTGGTTAGCTGACCCTTAAAACCTCGCAAACAGGGCTGAGGATGGTGGAGAAATTGGTGCTCCTGTGAATGATGTGGTTCATCTGCAATTTGGTGTACTTCTTGGAAGAGCATCCCTTCCCCAGCAATTTAGGGGGAGGGAGGGAGGAAGAGGAAGATACAGCATGAATATTGATGGAATGTGAACGTGAAGACCATGAATTTAATCAAACCAAACAGCTGAATCCCAAATGGGTGCTCACAGTCCCTGTTTTTCAGTTGCCTATTTCATCTAGTCCTGCTGCTGCTTGTAAAAGATTGTTTCTGCTGTGGCAGGGAAGGCCAAGAATTTTTTTGTTTTTTTTTTTTTTCCTTCAGCAGGATCAGCCACAAATTCCAGGCTTATGCTCATAGGGGCTGTTAAAAATCTCTATTCCCCTAGAGTGCCAAGGGGGCAAAAAAGGACGAGGCAGATTCGTTCCGTAAAATATGATAGCAAACAAGTTCCTTTGATCCTCAGGGAGTCCATAATGTTTCTTGGCCTTTCCACTTGAGTCCTCTCATCCCGCGTTGCCTCTGATGAGCAGTTGTGGGCTCACGGAGAGTGGGACATACGCTGTCCTCCAACAGCTGTACAACTGTGGTGTTTTTTGGAAGTCATCTGTGTTGTGTGTTTGTGGCTGTAAAATGCAGGAAAAAAAAGGTTTATTTTTCCTGATGAGGCATGCTCTTTGAACCGTTACTCCTGTGAAGTTTCTCGTAAGCCTGTACTTAACTTCTAACTGTACAATAATGGCATCTGATGGCAATTTTACATCAGAAATTCTCTTTAAAAATCTGCAGGATTTTATTTGTTTTACATGGGAGTAACTTGGACCTGTAGTGTCATTTAAAATTGCTTAGTCTACAGTTCCCTTCTGGTCAAAAACTTTTTGCAAAAGGAAGCAGCTCAGCTCTTTCAGAGAAGGTCAGACTCTCGAGCGGATCCTCATGCAACCCTGCACACAGAAGAATACGCTGCAGTGAGATGTGGTCAGGTGCCGTTGTTCTCCGTGTTAGAAAGATTTGGTGTTATGTTTCAAGGATTTTAGCAGGTTTTAGAAAATTCCTACCTAGCAGGTTGAATTTAGGGAGTTTGGCGCCCGGGCGGAAATCAAGGCAAAGCGCGGCTTTGGAGAAGAAAGGCACGATCCATCGCATTACATCTCCAATGCTCTTCTGTCAGAAAAGACGCTCTCGGTTTACCTGAGGCCCTGCTCCGTACCAGGAGCAGGAAGCTCGTTGTGGGAGAGTTGTGACGATAGTTCTCCTTGCTGCAAAAATCTCTTCTGTTTTCCTCTTGCCAAACGAAGTTTGCTGGCAGTGTGCAGACTGAGCTTTTGTTAGATCCCAGCAGCTTGCCTCGGAGGAGATTTGTAAGCAAAGACTCTGGCTGTTGCACAGTACATACACCAGTGGGTATTTCACTGGGTATTTTATCCTTAATAATTGGTTAAGCTGAAATCTGACAGTCATTTTCAATTATACACATACGTTGTACTCGTAGAAATACTATGAGGAAGCATGAGAACAGAAACACAAACTTCTGCCTTCTCATGTTTTGTCTAAATATCTGAATTATCTATATTAAGCTACAGAAGTCACAGGCTCCTTTACTCGTCGTCTTCTCTGACACTAGGCAAGTCATTTAACCTCTTTGGATTTCCAGGTTCCCCTCTAAAAACTGGGGGCAAGAGTGCTTTTTCCACAGGGTTGCTGTGAAGACTAAAACCCCCATTCAAGCTTTTGAAAACCTAAGCAGGATGAGGTTGTCCAAAAAAGCTAAGTTGTTTCTAAGCTGTCATTTGATATAATGGCATGATGTTTTTTCAGGTGTGTATTTAATAAAGGAGATAATACATAAATGTGAGCTTTGTACAGGAATCTCTCATTAAGCAAATGTCTAAACAGTATTTGATTTCAGAAAATGGAAGGCCTCCCTTACCAGAATTAGTAAGCCTAGTAAGCAATTTTTGAATGTTTAGTCTCTTCGTTTGTAGGTTGCCTGTGTGATACTTTTCAAATGGCAGCATAAAGTCTAAAGTGAATAGGAGACTTGAATTCTCTTACCTTCCTTTAGACTTCACGAAGCCAAGGGAATATGGAATACAGTGACTTGAGAAAAAAGTGCTTAGTAGAGATTTGCTTTGCTCTGGGTTTAGACGGTCCACGCTTTAATGAGACATAAACTCATTTCTTGTTATCATCTCTTCACCGTGTATTCTTGCCCATGTAATTCTCTACTCTAGCACTTACAGTTGATTTGAGGTCTCTGAAGTTGCTCCAAATGTAATGTCAGTACAGGATGCAGGATTAGAGCAGCTGGCTAGCTTCCTTGGGTCTATTTCTGAGCTCTCTGTATCAGACAGCTGCAGTATTTTCATAAGGAACAGACGCAAGTGCACTTCAAAGTTTTTAGTGCCTCATGATAGCCACCCATTACTTTGGCATGCTGTGTCACATCCATCCACACTCCCATTCCCAATAACTCAATATGACACTATCATTGGCGTGAGAAGGCTGCAGATTTATCAACACATAAAGAATCCAGCTAAACAAGTATTAATGGTGCACATTACATCAAATTAACATGTTAAAAATTAATATCCCTGACCTTGCCAGTGGGCAGAATAATCAGTCTTGGAGCAGGATCGTGGTCCAGTGGAAGGTACCAGCTACTGCGGCCGATATGTGAGAGAAACGCTGACCTCTCCACTTGGAAATAACATATCACTCCCATAATAGACGGTCCTGCCCCTGTGAAACAGAACCTTTGACCTTTCTAACAGGAATAATGTCCCCTTCAAGGTGCTGGGTAATCAGTACTGCCATGCCTGCTTAGAGAGAGCGTTGTCATCTGCCACTCCTGCAAGCCGGGCAGCTACTCCTGCCTCCCGTCTCTGTTGCCTAATGAGGAATATACTAACATCTCCGCCAAGTAGTGAAGTCTCAAATACAATTTTGGTTACATGTGAATTATCAGTCAGTCTATGTTTAGAAATAGCTTGTGTTGTGGGTGAAATGTTTACTTTTCTTCCTATAAGTGGAAGGCCTGGGGAGTGGGAGTTTTCTAACAGACTAATATAACTCCCCTATTTGCCTTCATTTGCATTAGGTCTTTGATTGACTCCATCCACTGAGCTGATTTTTCTCTTGCCTTTGTTCATTAATTTTGTGAGTAAGCTTCACTGGCAGAGTCAAATCATCTCAATGTTGCTGCTTCACCATTGGCTGTCTCCTGACTTGTTTTTCAGACTATGCCCCTTCTTCACTGTGAATAATCCCATAGAAACCGTGGACTCCTTAAGATTTTTTTCATGCGTTACTTAAATCCTAAAAAAATCAATCTGTGTAATTTCTTAGATGATTGTTGCCTGCTTTAAAACAGACTGGGAGCGATACTGGAGAAGAGGCTCTGCACTGTCAGCAGCATGGGCTGTGGCAATAAATACAAGCCCTCTCGCGGCTTTGCGCTTCGGCTTGGTGAGGGGAGAAGCTTGGGCTCTGGGGAGAGTTTCTTTGCCCAGGTCCTGTTCAGTGTCCCACCGTTATGCTCTGCTTTGTTTTATTTATTTTTCTTTCTTTTTGGCTGGGAATATAAAACGCATCCTGTAATCACTCTCCAGCCTGGACAGTGATCTGCCGTGGGAACGACTGATGCCACTCTCTCATTCTCCAGGCCTTCTTTTTTATCCTTGCTTTCTTTTGTAGTTACTACATAGAGAAACAAGCCAGTAACTAGACAGCCCTTGCAGTGAATGCTTACTTACCTAAAATTGAACTGTTATGAAAACAAAAACCAGAAAAGTTTGCTGCTCTGGTGTGATAGGTTCTAAGTCCAAGAACCAACCCTATCACAGGCTAAATGGCTGAATGCAGAAGGCCTGATGGGGATAATTTCTGTTCCCTCTCTCTTTTGTTCTCCTCTTCAGTGTGATGTGAATGGATTCAGATTTTTAAAGATTGAGAGGCTTTTTTCGTGATGCACTCAAAATCACATGGTCTGGGAAATGATTCTAAGTACTACAAAATGATTTCAAACCATGCATAAATAAATAATAAAGATAGTTGTAATTTTAAATAAAAAGCTATTTGGCTAAAGCCAAAATATTTCCAAGGAATGGAATGGTTTTGATGAACTTTTGTAGTCAAGCATTTTTTTTGATGTGAGAAGAGAGTGTTTTGATGCTTTTTCAAGCAAAAAGCTTATATTCCAGTGTCAATGTACCCCCCTAAACTAATTAAAATACAAGAAAAAGTCTTGGGTAAAAACATAATTAAAAAGACATTTCAAAAGTGTTGAAGTGAAATATTTGGTTAGATCCAAGCCAACATATACGGTCTCCAATGCAATTTACAGGAAATAAGGGAAGAATTATAATTAATAATGAGTGTGATTAATGTTTTCTTGGGGAACAGTAAATATATCTTTAGCGTTATGGTGTTGTATTTGCAATCAAATTCAAATAGAGGGGTGTCTGGCCACGTTGCTGGATGGGTGGCAGTGTGGAAAGGGTGAAAACCGTGCAATGTCAGTGGCATCCGAGGAGCCATAGCAAAATGAGCTGACTCTATTAGCTCTAGCGTTGCTGGAGGTTTGAGACCGCTGCTGAATTTGGCCCAGGCTGTCAGCAGAAAAATGGCTGTTTTGGTTGCACAGTGAGGACTGGTGGTGTTTTTCTGATTTTGTATAGTAGATCGCTGGTGTTTCTGTAGGGACAGCTATAGGAGTTTATTAGTGTATATGCAATATGTGTGTATATAGATCATTTTGGGCAGTGATGTAGCACAATTTATTTCCACTAGCAAAGAAATGATCCATGGCTCAGTTATGAAGGTAATTCCCTCTTGTGTGGAAATGAATTCCATTATACCACAGCTTACTACTATATATTTATATCAAATGTGTTAATTTCATTTTTACCTAGCAGTTTAGTTAATAATTATAATAAATATTAATGAGGGAACTGTCTGTTCTCGACCTCTCCATAGCTGTACCTGCAATAGGTTTCTTAATCCCTTTGATATCCTCATTTTCTCTAGAAACTGAGGGCCACACTAGAAAAGTATTTTTCATTTTTTGTCACATATTATGTCACAGTAACATTATTGCTCGACTTGCAAGCAATTTCCTGCGGGTCATGGTGCCCTGCAAGATGTAAACTGAAAAGTTTTTTTGAGAAGTTTGCCGGTTTTTCTTCCTTTATGCTGGAAAAATTAAAAAAAAGCAGAACCACATAATTACTTTCATTTTGGTTCTTAATAAGTTCTTTCAGCTTTAGAACTGTCTTTAAAGTTGTTTTTTTCCCCCTCCAACTTTGCTGTTGAAGCATTGAAAAACAGTTGTACAGAGGCCCTGCTGTTTCAGACATTTACTTTACATTTGAAAAATATCAAACCAAAAAGTTTTTTTCTTTTCTTTTTTTTTTAATAAGAAGAACGTGGCTGGAAATAGTGCTTCTTAAAGACAGTCTTTCCAGCTGGCAGTGAAACTTAGTGAAATTTTTTTTTTTTACCATCACCTCCTATTTTATCCTCTGCTTTCAGAGTCTCTTTGGTCTTTCCAAAGATACTTAGCCAAACAGGAGATTTCTCTACTGCAGCCCTCCTTGTCCTTCTGCTGCAGTGAAGCTGCTGTCTTCATCTGTGCTCAGATGGAGCAGATAGCCAGTCTCTCCAATCGGAGCAAGATTTGGTGGAGCAGGGAGGGAACGGAGATTCCCTGAGTTGCAGGTGAGCTCCTTTCCACTCGTACCTGAACTGAGTCCCCTCGCCACCTCCCTGGCAGTGTGGGATTGAAGCTTTGCCTTGGCCACTTCCCTTCTTCTCTCTCTCGTGCTGATAACAATACCGTTTGGTTTTTTGAGGAGGAGATGTGCCATGTGCATCAACCCTCTAGTGGCAAAGCCTCCAGGAGCTGCAGGCCCTTCAGCCACCATAAAGCTACCGACAGTGACGTTGCAAAACCTTTGAGTATGCTCTGGGTCTGTTAGAAGAAGAAGAAGAAGAAGAAGAAAGTCTGCCATCCCAGATTGGTGCCTGCTGGGTTGGCTTACATTGCCACGCAGGAGCCCTGAAGGCAGGAGTGATCAGGTGACCAAGCTCTTGGAATAAGACATTAGAAGCTACTGGCATAAACTTTTTTTTTTAGGGTGGTGTTTTAAGTCTTACGCTAAGCAGCTTCCCTGAGCATCCCCATATCTTGCATAAATCTTTGGTTGAGGGAGTTGGAGGTAATGTTGTGTTTCATCTCTCCTCTCCCTCGTGTAGGAAAAAGAGCAGAAGTTGTTGTTCAGACTGTCAGTTTACTGAAGTTGCAGATTGCTGGGTTAAATTCCATACTGTCGTTTGTGCCTCATTTCCTGCATATCTGGATCAAAGACTGGTGTCACAACTTGGCTTCGTAACTTGAGCTTAGGAGGGAGAAGAACAGCCGTAGAGGAGGCAGCTCCTGGTTAACACGCAAATATGCTTGATAGTTGGTGAAAAGGGCAAAGAAAGCATGAAAGGTAAATAGATTTACATTTAAATGAGCCGCACGCTGGAGGTTTTCCCTAATGTAAGAGTCACTCTTTAAAAAAACTGTGAATGTGACAATACAAGTGCTGCAGTCCAAACAAAATTCATAAGGTTTCAACAGTAAGCGAAATAAAAATGCAAAGGAGCACGCACTAATTAGGGGCTTGATTCTGCGCCCTGGTCTGGGTTGGTGAGCAGCTGCTGACACGGCCGTTGCAGCGGTGCGCAGGGACGGGGCGCGGGGGAGCGAGGACGGGTGGCACCCGCCAGCTCTCGGGGGGCAGCAAGACCGAAAACCGGGTTTTGGTGTCCCATCTCAGCCCGCAGGTGTGAAACAAGGTCTTGTCAACGCAGGCAGTGTGACAATAGCCTTGAATTTTCTTTACATCGTAAAAACGGAGTTATTCTTCACTTTCACAACAGAGGCAAGGGAATGGGAGTTGTTAAAAAAAACAAAAACAAAAGCACCTGTTTCCACAAGGTACATTTGCTTCCAAATCATAGGTCTCATGCTGTCCGTCCTTCTTTTATCCTTCCGTCCTTCTTGTTCACCTCACTAGCATCTTTGATATTGTTCAGTTAGAGACAGTTGGTAGCCAGTTGTTTGCACGTTATCAGTAAATATTTTAAATTCTTTCAGCTTTAGAGAGTAATTTGAACTGTTTTGGTCTCCTTTGCTAAAGTTTTCAGTAGAGTCGAGAAATATGATGGAACAAATAATTAAGTTGAAAGTCAAACTATCCTGTCGCATAACGGAATGAAGGGTTGAACAAAACGCACCTTTTTGATAAATATTTTGTGGTGGTTTCATTGTAAGCATTCTCAGGATAGGCACAGATTCTGACTACCAATTGCCAGCATTACTGTAATGTAAGTAATAGTAGGAGGATTCTTGAATTCTATCAAAATATTTTGAAAAAGCATAAAATAGAGTAAAACAGAGCAGCTCTATTTCTTTAAGTCTGCATACTTGTTTTTAAATATAAAAGCCTAATCTTGATATCAGAGTCTTAGAAACATGATCGTTTACATTTTTTAAACTAACTCTTTCAAGCTACGTTCTCCCAAATGTTAAAAATAAGAGCCTTGCTATATGAATTTCTTCATTAAAATTATCTGAGCTGTTATATCTCATCAGAATTATGTGTTGCTCTGATGCGATATGTTTATGCTTTCAGAGGTTTAACTTCTGTTCTGGAGATCAGATTATAGCTGTACATGCTTGGAGGAAGATTGGCTACCAGTCTTCCATGTGAAAGAACAGTAGTGAATATTTGCTGTGTTTCCTAGCTGAATGCAGAGATACTCCATCTGAAACTAAAAGCCTGATTTCACTGTTACTTTAACAGTTGTTTTGTCTCTTGTGGTTTTCTGATAACGTGTAGACGTATTTCCCCTGAAAGAGGTATGCAACGTTCAATATCGTATATATGAAATCTACTATACTGTTCTCCTACGTTTTTCAGTCTGTTGGTTAAAGTAGGTCTTTTTGGGGTGTTAATCATTATCTTCTCTGCACTATTGCCTGAATAAACAAGCTATGGATTATTTAATATGTTTAAGATGCTGATACCCACACATTCCAGATGTTTTGCAAAGAAGGGCAAAAGTCAAGTGTCTTCAAACATAGACTGTACTGGAAACGGCATTTTTTACTAAGTTTATAGCTGTATTTCTGGGAGATCACTAGTAAATTTTAAATTCTACTTAGTACAGAACAGTCATGATCTATTTTTGCCTTCTTGCTTAGCTGTAAATTAATGCATTATGTAGAAATAGATCACTTTGATCAGTTAATGATCCCTCTCTTAATGTTTTCATAGTTTTCTTGCCTAAAGGGAAGGTTACGTAGACTAGCTATGTGTAGAATGCATGCACAGAACCACCATGGAAGAGAAGAATATAATTATAGCCAGTCCCCAGCTATCCTCGTCAGGAAGAGTATCTTAGATTTACATCACCAGGTGCATTACTCAGGGAGGAAGAAAAAAAAAAAAAGAGAGGATCCCTGTTGGGTGTCCGTGTAGCTTGTGCTGAGTAAATATTGACAAAGTAGTCTAAAGAGCAAACACTTTGACATTTGTAAGGTCCACTGGAAAGTCTTGTATATATTTATACAGCAAGAATGAGTACAGCATACCAATTTTCTTGAACTAGCTCCTGACATAATTCTGCATTGGCTTTCTTGTTGAGGAGAAAGGTATGTGTGAATGTGAATGGGTCATTTGTTACACCCATAATGAATATCTTTGAGTTGCTCTTAGTGAGTTATTTCAGAAGGTTGAGTCACCTGCTTTTACTACCTCCTCTAAAAAATACTACTGCTAATAATGATAACTTAAAAAAAAATCTTAGTTTTTTGATTATTATAACTGGAGATTTTTTTACTTTGTAGGAATTTTTTGATGTTTGTTGCACTCTATATTTACTGAAGATTGAGTCTCAAAATTGTAATGAGCAAAAAATGCTTGCTTAATTTAAATTGTGAATCTGTCTGTTAAGAAATGCATTAGGGGTAGGAGAAGCATAAGACATATTAATTGACAGACAGGAACTGCTGTCTCTGAGGTTGATACAAGTAATTTATTACTTTAGAAATGAATGCCACCTCCAGAATGTGCTTCATTAATTTCAAATTTAGTTTTAATTTCAAGCTGTTGCCCCTTGAGAAGAATAAGGTGGCAAATTATGTTTGAAGAGCAGATTTTTTTTTTCTTGCTCTGAAGAAACACTAAATTTTAACTGTTTAATTTTACAAATAAGTGCAGTTCTTTGGCTGAAATGCTTAAGAAGAAGTATGATCATCAGAAACTAACTTATATTTTCTTCTCTCCGTAATAGCCTATGTTTCAGACGAACTAAAAGCAGCAGCCCTGGTGGAAGAAGATGTGGAAGCTGATGAAAACACAGTTGATGGGGAGCCTTCAGCCAAATATGCATGCCCAGAAAAAGATTTCAGTAAGAACTGCCAAAGCTACCAAAACTCTCCAGCAGCTGAATTTTCTAGCCATGAAATGGACAGTGAGTCGCATATCAGTGAGACAAGTGACCGCATGGCAGACTTTGAGAGCAGCTCTATTAAAAATGAGGAGGAGAGCAAGGAGGTTTCAATACCCCTCGAAGACTCTACAGTATCTGATAGTTTAGAACAAATGAAAGCCGTATATAACAACTTCCTCTCCAATTCCTACTGGTCCAATCTCAATTTGAATCTTCACCAGCCAATTTCAGAAAAAAATAACGGTAGCAGCAGCAGCAGCAGTAGCAGCAGTAGCAGTTGTGGAAGTGGCAGCTTTGACTGGCACCAGACTGCTATGGCAAAAACGCTGCAGCAAGTTTCTCAGAGCAGAATTCTCCCTGAACCAAGTCTTTTTAGCACAGTTCAATTGTACAGACAAAGCAGTAAGCTTTATGGCTCTATATTTACTGGAGCCAGTAAATTCCGCTGTAAAGACTGCAGTGCTGCCTATGATACTTTAGTAGAATTAACAGTGCACATGAATGAAACAGGACATTATCGAGATGACAACCATGAAACTGATAACAATAACCCTAAAAGATGGTCTAAACCTCGTAAACGTTCTTTGCTTGAAATGGAAGGGAAGGAAGATGCCCAGAAAGTATTAAAGTGTATGTACTGTGGTCATTCATTTGAATCTCTTCAGGATTTGAGTGTTCATATGATCAAAACAAAACACTACCAAAAAGTGCCTCTGAAGGAACCTGTTACACCTGTAGCAGCAAAAATTATCCCAGCTACTAGGAAGAAAGCATCACTGGAGCTTGAACTTCCAAGTTCTCCAGATTCCACAGGTGGGACACCAAAAGCAACAATCTCAGATACCAACGATGCACTTCAGAAGAACTCTAATCCTTACATTACGCCAAATAATCGTTACGGTCACCAGAATGGTGCCAGCTATGCCTGGCATTTTGAGGCGAGGAAATCTCAAATTCTGAAGTGCATGGAGTGTGGAAGTTCGCATGACACTCTGCAGGAGCTCACTGCCCACATGATGGTGACAGGACATTTTATTAAAGTCACTAACTCTGCCATGAAAAAGGGGAAGCCAATTATAGAAGCTCCAGCGACACCGACAATAACGTCCTTAGTAGATGAAAAAGTCCAGTCTGTGCCGCTAGCTGCCACCACTTTTACATCTCCTTCCAACACGCCTTCTAGTGTTTCCCCCAAGCTAAATGTTGAAATAAAGAAAGAAGTAGATAAAGAAAGAGGCATTGCTGATGATAAAATGAAAGACAAAGAAAAGTCAAGTGAGGATGAGGAAAAGTATGATATCTCCTCAAAATATCATTACTTGACTGAAAATGACCTAGAAGAAAGCCCTAAAGGGGGACTAGATATATTGAAGTCTTTAGAAAACACAGTTACATCAGCTATAAACAAAGCCCAGAATGGCACACCAAGCTGGGGTGGCTACCCTAGCATTCATGCTGCCTATCAGCTGCCTAATATGATGAAGCTGTCATTAGGTTCGTCTGGGAAGAGTACACCATTAAAACCTATGTTTGGGAACAACGAAATAGTGTCACCAACTAAAAACCAGCCCCTCGTGTCTCCACCAAGCAGTCAGACCTCACCCGTGCCAAAAACGAACTTTCATGCCATGGAGGAGTTGGTAAAGAAAGTCACTGAGAAGGTGGCTAAAGTGGAAGAAAAAATGAAAGAGCCTGAAGGAAAACTTTCTCCAAGGAAACGTGCAACACCCTCACCATGCAGTAGTGAAGTCAGTGAACCCCTTAAAATGGATGCCTCCACTGATGGTGGCTTTAAAAGCCAGCAGAACAGCCCAGTCCCTCAGAGAGATGGTTGCAAGGATAGTCCAACTGTAGACCCTGTGGAAAATGGGAAAGAGCCTGTTAAGTCAATTGTAAGTTCTTTAAGTAGTAGCACAGCTATCATTACTGATCACCCTCCTGAACAGCCATTTGTAAATCCATTAAGTGCACTGCAGTCTGTCATGAATATTCATCTTGGGAAGGCAGCAAAGCCATCTTTGCCTGCTTTGGATCCAATGAGCATGCTTTTTAAAATGAGCAACAGTTTGGCAGAGAAGGCTGCGGTGGCCACCCCACCTCTACAGTCCAAAAAAACAGACCACTTAGACCGTTATTTTTATCATGTCAACAATGACCAACCCATAGATTTGACGAAAGGCAAGAGTGACAAAAGCTGCTCTTTGGGTTCAGCGCTTTTGTCATCCACATCGACATCTTCTGCATCTTCTTCATCTACAGTGACAACAGCAAAGACATCTGCAGTCGTGTCATTCATGTCAAACTCGCCGCTACGCGAGAATGCCTTGTCAGATATATCTGATATGCTGAAGAACCTGACAGAAAGTCACACATCAAAATCTTCCACACCTTCCAGCATATCTGAGAAATCTGACATTGATGGTACCACAATAGAGGAACCAGAAGAGAGTACGCCAGCTCAGAAAAGGAAGGGACGTCAGTCTAACTGGAACCCGCAGCACTTGCTCATATTGCAGGCCCAGTTTGCAGCTAGTTTACGGCAAACTTCAGAGGGAAAATACATCATGTCAGACTTGAGCCCTCAAGAGAGAATGCACATTTCCAGGTTTACGGGACTGTCAATGACCACAATTAGCCACTGGCTAGCCAATGTGAAATACCAGCTCCGAAGGACGGGGGGAACTAAGTTCCTTAAAAATTTGGACACTGGGCATCCAGTGTTCTTTTGTAATGACTGTGCTTCACAGATCAGAACTCCTTCAACTTATATCAGTCATCTTGAATCGCATCTGGGTTTCAGGTTAAGAGACTTGTCCAAACTGTCCAGCGAACAGATTAACAATCAGATAGCACAAGCAAAGTCACCATCTGAAAAAGTGGTGACGTCATCTCCAGAGGAAGATATGGGAACTTCTTATCAGTGCAAACTTTGTAACAGGACTTTTGCAAGCAAGCATGCTGTTAAACTTCATCTTAGCAAAACACATGGGAAGTCACCAGAGGATCATCTTCTGTATGTTTCGGAGTTAGAGAAGCAGTAGCGTTTGCTTTTGATTAAAATAACTGTAATTTGCTTTGAGGAAAACTGTCAAAGACGCCTTAAAGCTACTGTTTAGTTCTTGGCACATGTTCTTATTTTAACTCCAGAGTCGCTCTGGGCTGAACTGTTTTGTATAACTGTACAGTGTTTAAATAGAGGTGCATAATCAGCTGTTGTTACTGGTAAAATATGAAGGTTAAAATGCAGTGGTAAGTGTTTGGAACTTTGTGTAAATTGGATTTAGTTGCTGTGCATCCCTCTGATGCATCAAGCTGCATGCATTAACAGACAGTTTAATTAAGCATTTATAACTAATTCTGGTGCACTTTTTTCATGTGACCTAAGTGTGCTGGTATTTCTCACCCTCTAATCTTTAGCCCTCTGAGTACTTTGAAGCACTTTTGCATTAATTTGGTAAAAATGTATGGATATGTTTTTTTTAAACCCTTACCAGCTTAGTTCTGATTACTAATATGAACCTCCATTTATGCAGAGGTGTCTCACACCTTGAAATTTAAAGATATAATTTTCACATTGAAACATAGATGTATATATTGTATAGATTTCAAAATCTCTTATGGAAAATGTGATTGTGGTTAATGCCATTTTCTTTTTCTTCAACATTTTTAGCAACAGTGTTTTTTGTACCTGATAAGCCCCAGGTATGAACTGTACCTATATATAGTGTATATTTCATTTTTTAGATCTAACAGTTTTTCTTTTAACATCCAAACATTGTAAATTATATGAAAGATACCGCAGATAGCATTTATAAAGTATTCAGAAGCATTATTCTTAAAGCAAAGTATGTTTGTTTTGTTTTGCTATACAGTACATCTATATTAATAGAGGTTCATGTTTAAATTATACATATTTATTAGTGTTGCTATCATTTGTTTTTTTAAGCCGTCTGAAGAAACAGAAGCCACGGACTGCATTCCTGGCATGCATTATAACTGTTTTGCACAACATGACTTTTAAAGGTATTTATTAGTAAAAAAAAAAATAAAAATAAAAATAAAATAAAAAGGGAAAATTCAAACTAAACTCAGTGCTCAAAGGGTTAAATCTATTTGAAAAACTTGTACTGTATTTCCTAAACATTGAAAAAGCCTTTAAAATGTTTGTACTGTAATACTTTGCTTAAAAGTTACGAGGCATTCTGTGATATAACCTCTTTTACTTATTTATAAGCGCTCTTGGTTGTTATTTCATATTGTAGAATGCCTTTTTATTTCTCTCGGTAACTTTCTGTTTTGTTCTGCCTAATTATTCTCCCAAGATTCCATACTGCAGCTTTATCTTTAGGCGTATGAAAGGTAACCCGTGGTTACCAGCACACTAAGTGATTCTGTTCGTCTCCATTTTTGGCAGTTAATTTGCAGAAGTAACTGACAGCTGACACCATATGAGAATCTATGTATAAAATATTGGCATGTAAACAGCACAGACACTGTAATGCACTCTGTGCCCTGTTTTGTTGTTGACAATGAAGCACCATTATATGACTCTTCATATAACCTTTTTTTCTACAGCAGCATTAAAATTGTCTTTTTGCTATAATTTTGCGTTGCGTTCACAATTATGTCTGAAATGTGCTACGACTAACGAGCACATTAAAATTAAATTGTATGCTATCTGTTTATGACTGAAGCTTGAGTAGGTTTCTTCATCTGCCAGGTGCTGGCAGTCAAAAGCTGCACATAAATCACTGGAATTTTAGTGAACTTTAGCATTCAAAGAGCAGGGTAGCACTTATTCAAAGGCTGCATTAACAAAATTTTTCCCCCAGAAAAGATAAATGAATGCCATAACTCCCTTTTAAACATCAAGTAAGACTGACTGTGAAGAAGGGGTTTGTAAGCAACATGTGTGGCAGAGCGAAAAGCTGGTTTTGCCGCACTGGGTAGTCAGACCCAATCAGAGAGCGGTGCTTGGAGGTATTTCCCCCGAATGGGCCGAGCAGCGTCGGCAAGCTGCGCTGCTGGTACTTCACGGCTTAGCGATCGCTCTCCTCCCGCCTAGGATGTTCGAATGACGGGACTAGGAACCTGAGGCCGGTGACTTAAACTTTGTGATTGCGCAGTGAATCCTCTCGCGGCCGTGCCGTGCTGTGCCGTGCCGCGCCGTGCCGTGCCGCGCCGTGCCGTGCCGTGCCGCAGCGTTCAGAGCAGATAGCAGGAGAGGACGAGAAGATGAATAAACACATGCCAAACAAACGCAAGCGAGCAGGAGCATTTGTACGATAATGACAGACTCTTACTGGTGTTGACAGGTCATCCCATCAAAACCATTGAAAACAATTTACGTCTACAAAGTACCTATATTACTATGCATGTAAATAATGTCTTTCGCCAGTCAGGTGAACTCGGAGTCTAAACTGGTTACACGGGAACCAAAACCACCATTATAGCACTTAAGAATCATGTCTCAAGTAATAACTAGCATCTGAATGTCAAATGTACATAGTTTTGTTTCTTTTTAAAATTCACTGTCTTCCAAAAAGCAAATAATTAAATCTTTTTGTTCTTTTTCTTTTATTCTTTCTTTCACTCTTTCTTCTGCAAGTGTGAAGGCCAGTACCGTCTCCCCTGAAACGCTGCCGAGCGTTCTGTTTATTTGATGAGGAATACCGCTAAGCAGACCTGGGGAAGGGGATTAATAACTAGGGCTCCGGGGTTTTTCGTCCTCTTTTTGTTCACAGTTGTATCTGATTTTAAGACCATTTGTGTGTCAGCGTTGGTGGCCTCAGCTCAAATTCCAGGGATAAAATTGCAGCGTACGGTTTTGCTGGTTGACTGTCTGAGCTCAGTAGTATCCCTCACCTATTTAGGAAAGGCAGCCTTGCTAGCTGAAGTCTTCCATGAAGCCTTCCTTGTGGCTACTGCCTTTTTTGCAAATACAGGATCTCAGTAAGTGCAGCCAAACTTTTTACCTCTACAACAGAGAATTCCTCCTTTGAAAATTATAAAAATTTGAATATAGTAATGGGTTTCAAAATAGAAAATCATGCATAGGAGGCCTGGCAGATTATTGCACATATTGGCAACCCATATTTTTTAAGATGCACCACTGACTTATAAAAGTAACGCTAAAAGCCCTGTATGAAATACTGTTATCTGGGACTTGGGGAGGGAGTAAAAACAAGAGACTCTGCAGGCTTTTGCGGTGTTTCTTCTCTATTTTTAAAGCGTAGATAGAGAGTCGATGGTTGCAAACACCAAATACCACTGGTGCAACCGCATCTCATCTGATAAAAATCAGTTCCGGGGTCTAAATGTGCAGTGAAGGGAGATACCTGGTAAAAATGCAGAGAGCAACTGTATCTATTAGTGTGCACCATGAATGACTTTTTAATACGTTTTTTAAATATGTCTGAAACTTTGCAAATGAATGGCTAGACAGGATCTGCATATCCCAAATTTATTAAAATAAAGTTCAGCTTGCATTTGAGAGCCTCCAGGACTGGCATACCAATGTGATTTCACATTATAAAGAATTTAGAGAATCAATGGACTAGAATAATGTCCTTTTCATCCATACACTGATATGTATATTGGCATGGTAACTATTAGTGCTAACCAAATCACCAACCTAGCTACGTTAGGATAATTTTTTTCCTATTAGACATGAAGATATAAATGCAGGATGTTAAAATGTGCATTTGAGTCTGCAGTTTTGCTTTGCATTTGATATTTTATTTAGAAATATGCAGATCAAGTGAGAGAGAAAACAAAATGCCTCAAGAAAGAGTTTAAAAATGAAATTGTGATGGGGTGGGAAGAGCTTTAAATCACAGGTGTATAAAGGTGACCCTGCTCTAACCCCACCCAAGTAGTGGCTTGTTGCAGCATACTGTATATCTTCCAGCCATCACATTTACGCAGTATCTTAAAATAACATTTGTGATAAATGTGCAATTTAACTAATTTATGGTGCTATGATGTGCTCAGGGCTACATGCAAGATGAAAATCTTAAATGGAGCTTGAACAGCTCACTTCACAACAAGAAATCAATATGCCAGATCTTAGAGAGCTGTTCACTGGAGTCAACATTTAGCAAAGAAAAAAAAAAACAAAAAATAAAAAAACCCAGTGAGTGCATCTTTTACATTTTAGTGAGTAAGAAATCTATAATTAACTGAAATACAACTTTTAAGCTAGTGTAAGGAAGTGTCTCTGAAACCTAAGTCTTTCTAGAATCTTGATTATATTTTATTTTTGTATAAAAATTGAAAGTATATTGTTTTAATTATACAGTTGCTTTCACGGTACATACTATGTGCAATTTTTTTTATTCAAACCAAGGCAAATTAGTGTTATAAATATCCGAATTATCTGCTGCCCTTTAGTATGGCTATGTATCCTGATATTTAAGGTAGACACAGAAATGACTCTGCATTATAAGCAAAAAATAAGGCTATACTCTGAGATTTTAAAAAAATATGGGCATGTATAGAAGAAAAGAACCTTCTTTAATTTTGCAAGTTCTTATTTCAGCTGCGACAGAAAATGAAGTAACTGTGTGGTTCAAGTGGAACATAAAATGACTGGTAATAAGGTTAAATTTAATAAATTTTATATTTTAAAATGTCTCCAGGAAGCCTTATATATTTCACAGAAAAATATAAAATTATTACAGTTATTTTTGCCTGCTTTGTTTGGGTAACCTTTTATTGTAAAAATACGTTGGATCTCTGCTAGTTTGTTCGTTACCCGGGCCGCTCGAGAGAGCTGAGATACAGGAAACTTAAACAGCAAAGGAGGAGTTTGAAAGTTACTCAACTTTTAGAAAGTTGCTGTAAATGCCCTTTTAGCAAGAGTGAAATAACTTTATACTTGACCAGTTATTCTTTTAGTGGTGGAGACACTAATGTGCAACTCCCTTGGGTGCTACTAGTAAATACATATAATCTTCGGCTAAAAAATCTCAGGAAATTCTCTTTGCTAGGGCTTCGTGGCGAGTTGTGCCTCCCAGGCCTTGGCTGCCCTGCTGTGGGAGTGCGAGAGACGGCCGTAACGGTCCTGAGCCGGCTCTGAGCGCGGAAGAGCTGCCGCTGTTCGGGGTGCGGCTGCAGTGAGTTTTGTGGAGTTTTCATTAAGTATCCGATAATAATGAAAACCTTGTATATGGTCATGCCGGTGATGCTGCAGCCGTCATTGCAGAGGATTTGCATAAGAAGCCAATTTTTTAGCAGTGAAGGAAGAAAGAATCAGGGTCATTTATGAAAGGGAACAGAATTATGTATTAACGCATCATTATACATGTCTGAAAGCGCTGGAATAATCAGTAATGCTATAATCTGTTCTCAGGCCTTGGTTCGGGGCAATAATTTTAACTAAATGTTCAGTATGGAAAAGATTACTAAATTTTACTAATACCTAGCTTATTTGCTGTATTCATTATCTAGGACGTACACAAATTAAATTCTGTGGTGGTGTTACATAAATACATGGAAAACTAGCTACCTTTAAACTCGCTGTACAGCTTATGTGTTAGAGTAGTATTTCTTTCTGTTTTGTTTTTCAGCAGTTTATTACAACGTCTACCTGGGGCATATTAAATTCAGCAGCTCTTCCTCAGTTCACTTAGCCATATCTATAGCTAGAAATGCATTTTTGGTTAAATAATCTTTTAAGAGAATTGAAATCAGATACACATTTTGAGATGGATGGATGGATATGTCCAGACCACTCACCAAGGGAATATACACCCTTGAGTGATATGAAGATAGGTAATAGCAAGTCATACTTAGTTATATACAAAAGTGCCTATCTTTCTTTGTAGGATTGTTTAAAAAGTAAAATTAAAAATCACACCCTGAGCCAGCTACGCCAAAACATGCAATTTTTGAGTAACGGTATAACAAAATGTGTACATCATGGCTCTAAAATGCTCAACCGTTTTAAAGAAATAAAAAAGATTGTCATAGAGCAAGCGAAAAGGAGTTAAAAAAGAAGAAAAAAAATCACAACGCCCGTCATGGCCCCGCTTTGCAGGACGGACGAGGGGAGCGGAGCTGCTCGGCTCCAGGAGGTGCCTGCCGTGGCCAAGCAGAAACGCCCGGCACCGCTCGGCTGCCTGCGTTTTCCTGGGCTCGCAGGAGGGTCAGGACGGGTGCTTCTTCACTGAGCCATTTAAGCCCTGCAAGTGGCAGAGTGGACTTAGTAACCAAATAGTGAGCTAATTTTCTGATTTCTTGCCGTTTGATGCCTGGATTAAGTACTTTGGTCGCAAGGGAAATGAATTTCAAATGATTTGGCACTGTAGAAAAGCCCGTATTAGACCTGTCAGCCCCATTCTGCTCCCTGGGGAGAAGAGAGTGTCCATCTTTTTTTTTTTTTTTTTTCATTATTATTATTATTTTTAGATCAGAAATATAAATGGAAAGAACGTAACTTTTTAACTTTCGTATAAATTAACAATGAAAAATACTTCTTTATTAAGCTTCAACATATCATGTTCGTTCTTGCACAGTAGGAAGCTGGGGACATGTTTATAGCCACCATAATTGTGAGTTAGTGACCTTTCTAGCCAAGTGAAATGAAATTACTTGAAAATGGAATTCTTTTTAATTGGTGCATTTGTAGGAGGTGGGGAAAGGAAGAGCCTTTGTTAAAGGGTATACGCAGTGCAAAGCCTGTAAGGAACGGTAAGAAAAGCGTGAAGACTGTGCTGAGATTTAAACCTGTGCAGAGAGGGAGAATGAGGTAGGTGTGTCAGGAAGCAGAGTCATATTCTCGGCTTTTTTTTTTTCCTAAACTGGAGGTACAGTCACTGCAGTTACGCCTCAATGACCATGAAACCGAGTCGGCAGAAGCTGAAGGACTCCGCTCCTGAAAGCCTCATCAGGACTTGTCATCGCTCTAATGAATATCATTTAAATTGCTTTGTATATTGGTGGAGTTTGGATGTCGATTTAATTTGTGCATGTGTTTGAGTTCTTCTGCTTGGCTAGGCTAACAGAGAGCAACAGCCTAATGAAAAGTGAGTTGGTGACAGCGTGATGAGCCCCAACCCAATCAAATGTATTTGAAGGGCTGTTTTGACAGGGATCTTAAAAGTGGATCTAGAAAAGAAGAGTAGTGTTTTAGTTCAGTGCAATTGTTTCAGGCTAAGATTGCTGCTTTTTGTACCTCTGAATGGCTGAAAAATTTCTGTGCAAACTCTGGCTTGCGATAAACCATGAATTCACCATGGGATTATGTTTAGGGGAGTCAGGAGAGTGGGCTCCCCCTTGTTAAGTGTCTCTGGAAATTACTGCAGTTAAAACGCTGCTTTTTAAAAGTCATTACTGGAGTACCCCAGTAACGGGGAGACGAGAAATGGCTTCGCCAGGGGTTACAGTGTGCGTCTCTCTCTCTCTCTCTCTAATGCTGCGTTGTACAGGGCTAGTAGCAAGAATATGGAAAGATTAGCACTGGAGGGCAGGGGTCGCCCGATCGGGGCCCGTCCTGGAGTTTTCCACATTAATTCCCATTTACTGTGCCGGGAATTTGAGCATGCAATGTCGTGGAGCTGGCAAAGAAGGGCCGAGCAGGTGGGTAAGTCAGTTCTGCAGAAGGTATTTCAGTGCTCTCCAGGTGTTGGGGGCAGGTGCAGCAGACTAGCACAGCTCCCTGCTAGCCGCGGGGGGCGGTGGGCAGGACGGAGAGAGCCCCCCTCTCCCGGCGGCTGGGGCTGCTGCTGGTTCCTCCCGGAGGAGACGTCTCCCCCCAGGCACTGCCTGGCTCTCTTGCGAGCCGCGCTGCGGGCTGGCTCCCTGCGCCACAGCGGAGTCCAATCTGCAAGGCAGCTGGGACACCCGCCGCAGCACTGCCTACGCTTCCCGTGGTCTTCCAGTGGGATTCCTAGAAGTGGGAAAAACAGCCGCTTCGACCCTATAAATTACACTAATTCTTCCAATCGCTAATGAAATATTTCCTTTCTTCGTCTTACACGCGCATTTGGAAGACGAAAGAAAAATATGGTCTTGATTTTTATTTGCCACCATGAAGACAAATCAATTTCCAAAACACAGCTGCTGTCAGAATGGGGGAATACATATTAGCAAATACAAATTAGCACTTCTCTATCGTCTTTGAAAACTACAGGTCTACATGGTATCCCGTACTCCACAGTGCTTCAAAACTGACACCAGGATCCAAAGCATAAGAAAAAATTGCAGTTTCATAATTTCATGTGAAAAACCAACAACGACAAAAAATTAGGACCGCTGTAGGGAAAGTGGATTGGAAGAAAAATCTACAGTCTGGATACTAGTATCTAAGAGATGATTAATACATCAGATAAATTGTTCAGCAATGGTTCATGCAAACAGACCCTCTATAATTCTGCCAAAGTCAGCGAGATCAATGTGCTCTGCTGAACGACTGTGGCACTGGCCACTCAAAAGAAAGCACCTAAGGGCAGCTGTAAGTTATGCTGATTTCCTACCCCTCCATGATTTCAAAATGTGTTAGATCCTCCAGCTCCCTCTGAACCAAATCCATGCATAACCCTCCGGCAACACTCCTGTTTTGGGGGTGACTGTGACCCTTTTCTTCTCCTTCATTGCCCCAGATTTTGTAAATGCCATCTGCTTCTTTTTTATGTGGTAAGTGTTTGAATATAACCATCACACCCCAGACAGACTATTTACCATCAATAATTTGAATGACAGGACTTCTGTATGCCTCTCAGTTTCAACATAAGATCTGGCCAGGGAGCAAGAACATCCAAAAGAAGAAAGAAGAAAGGAGCGAGGTCATACAAAATATGGGCAAGTCTTCAGCAAGAAGCTATTAGATTTAAAAAAAAGCATAATAAAATTCAGAGCATGTGTTTCAGTATTTAATGTTAAAAGTATAAATCAGCTGTTGAAGAAGCACAAAACACCCACTTGTACTTCCTTAATAGGGCTTTTTAAAAAGGCGCTAGAAGGGATTTGGCGACAGGAGAGATCAAACCAGCAGGCTCATCACCTGCGGCCTGTTACGGGCTCCTGGGGAAGCACCGAGCAGCAGACAGGACCACGCCGACCCGCAGGTGCAGGCGCGTCACATCGCAAGCAGTTCCGATCCCATCGAAACACTCCCAACACATGTAATACTCCCTCTTAGCCCCTGTTGCTGCACTCTGAAAGCCGCTTTAACCCCTCGTGCTGGGCACAGCCTGGCGCTAGCACTCGCCTCTCTTCGTGAGCAGTGCGCTCTGCAGATGCATTTTTCTCCTTGTCCTCTTCTGAAACCCCTGTTATAGGCCATTTGCTGTGTTTTCTTGCACACCAGTTCAGACTTCTCTTCCAAGAGGTTGTTATATGGGGGATGGTAAATACCACCAACCCTTTAGAGATGCTCAAGACCAAATCACTGCGGTCCCTAAACTATCTGTCCCCTCTGCTTTATGGGGCCTGGCTCCTGTAAAAAAAATGAAAAAGATCTGGTGGCCAGGAAAGCATTTTTGGAAGCTGGTCAGATACACAGAAACATAACTGAGTCCCTGAAAATCAAATACTCAGGAGAGCAGCTGAAACATCTGTGCTACTCCCTTTGGCTAATAGACCACAGGTAGGTGCTGGCAGCCATCTGCTGAGAGTGCCCAGCTGCAAACCCTCTCCTGGAGCCGGAGACCAAAGGCAGCCCAGAGCAGGAGCAGCCCAAGCACACCTTCCTTTCACACTTCTCTCAAGTTGGAGAAAGCTTTCAGGTGTGCTGCTCCCTTCCCCAGCCCTCGACTCATTTCCCTCCCAAGCCTGGAGCAGTAGCTAAGGGGTGTCCCCAGGAGACCTGATACCAGGTGAGGGGGGTTTGAGGAGCTGTTGGACTTCACAGCATCCTGAGAAGAAAGTAAGTTTTGTGAGCTGCTGCTGGTGGTAAGTTTGACTCACAGAGCTGACTAAAAAAACCCTACGTTCGTTTTGACAGCCAGAGATAAGGACTTGATGCAATAGTCTCTCTCTTTTTTTAATTACAGATTATTTTACTTACTCCCCTGTAACTTTGGCTAGCATCTATTTAACAGCAAATACACAGCTTTTCACAGCTTTCTGTTGGTCTGTTCTATTTTCTTAAAACTGCTTTGCTTTTTTGAGATGTGGAGAGAAAAATATGTTTTTTTTTAAATAGAATCTTAAAACAGCTCAGCTGTGCTTTCGTGTATTTTTAAGCTATGCAACAAAATTGTCTATACAACAGCTCACAAAAAAGCATTCTTTGTTGTTGTTTGTTGTTGCTTTGTTGCTGTTAAGGCAAAACAGTCCGTTGATGTGGCAAGCAGGTGACATGACACTAAGTATACATGACAGTATATATGTAATACCATTTTCTTTAAGGAAGCTTGTATGATATTTCTCATTTTTGAGCTAAAGGTCAAGGTGTCAGGTGACTTCTGCAGCAGGAAACAATTCTCTGAGCTGCTAGAGTCCTGCTGAAGTTGGTGACATTAAGAAAGATGGAGGCAAATCGGAGAGAGTCCAGAGGAGATCAACAAGAACGATCAGAGGTTTTGCAAACATGACCTATGAGGAAAAGTTAAAAGAATTGGATTTGTTTAGTCTAGAGGAGAGAAGGCTGAGTAGGGATATGATAACAGTCTCTAGCTATGTAAAAAAGTTGTTATAAAATGGACTCTGAGCAAATGTTTTACATGTCTACCAAGGGCAGGACAAAAGTTAGTTTGTTCAGCCTGCAGTAATGGATATTTAGATTAGGTTACTGAGGGGAACACAACACCCTGAGTAGCCCTGAGTTAAGCACTGGGGCGGTTGCAGAGGAAGAGTGCAATCGCCCTTGCTGGACCTTTCAAAGACCTGATATGGATGTTCTTGACCTATTTGGTTGTGCTGCAGAAAAGCTAGAAGTTGAACTTTGAGGGCTCTTGTAACCTACAAGCCCACAAACATTTCAGGTGGGCATGGCTGTTGCAGAAAGCCCGGCTGTTTTTGGCGAAATCGCGTTCACAGCCCTACCATGTATTGGAAGCTATCGCTGGTTGTTTCCATTCTGACTACTTTGATGCAGCTTTCATGTCACTTCTGTCAACAGTTCAGTTCACTGGGGGTTTTTCACATGCTGCAAAAGCAGAAATAATAGGTTTTTTTTTTCTTTTTCAGTGGTGGGAGGGATACATGCATGGCTCAAGGCGGTTATCGCCTTTGCCTAGTGGCAGCCAGCATTGTGTTCTGCCGTGTTGTGCTGCAGCCTGCGTTTGAGGGAGGTTGTGGTTCTGCAGCACTCGCAGGTGTAGCTACTTTGGACGCTGCTTCCTTTTCTTTGTTGGCAGAGGCTTTAAGTTTTCTACATCAGTTGTGTGACTAAGTAAGTCACCAGAAAAAGGGATCCTTTGCTACTTTTCACTAGTAATACAAACTTTTTCAGCGTTTCAGTACGCGCTTCAGGTTTGTCAAATGAGCTCCCTCATTCACATTAGTAATACACGTGTTGTGCAGATAAGACAGCATCGTTTAACCCTATAATATGTGGTACAGCATATCCTGCAGTACAGCTGGAGTTCTAGTTACTCCTCAGGGAAGCCTATTATAGCAGTGCAATCCCATGTATCAGTAATAAAGTGTTGCTGAGACTCATAGGAATGTTAATAAGTTTGAGATAAATACAGTGTGTTAGCATTTGGGCCCTGTTAACGGATTTTACTTTTATTTAGTCCTCATCGCTCTGTTTTCACCCAGGGCTCACGCTTTCACAGAGCCTCTCCAAGCACAGACACTGAAAGCAAGGTTTAAATGCCAAAACATAGCTGCCTAAGACTGCCCGAGATATCCTAGGAAGCCCAAAACAAGGGTATGCTGCAACTGAATTAAGCCCTGACCTTTCACCTCGGTTGCTGCCTCTCCCGTTGCGAAGCTTGGCCAGCAGCAGGACACGTTACGGATAGTGGACCTGAACCGTTCTCGCACAGGTTGCTTCTAACTTTGTAAATTTTTGCTATGATACTTGCTGGACAATATAGTTGAGTTATTACACTTGACTTCAGGCTTCATACTATGAAGAAATACCTCTGTCTGCTTCACATATGCATTTTCAGAGCATTTGGGATGTTCTCTGGCCTCGGCCAGAGAACTTTAAAGAAGAGGTTTTTTTTTTTTTTTCCCCCCCCTTTGAATATTCTTTACCAATATGTGATGTGTCTGCAGATGAGAAGGGCTGTTTTGGTCCTTTCTTTATAGGAAAAAAAGCCCTTACAAATATTTTATCTGTGTTCCCAGTATCTTTCCTGCCTCCCTACTGCAGAGACCAGCATTGAATATATGTTCAACAGAATTAAGAGGCAGTTGCATACAGTTCCTTTTTAATCACAGGCTCAAGCCAGGAGCCAAAATACTATACAAGTGTACTGTGAGGAAGGGGAAGGAGGAAAATTCATTCAGTGAAGTTAGTACAGGCCATGGAGAAAACAGTAGGTCCCTACAGGCTTTGGTAGGGGAAGAACAGGATTAATTGCTGGAAGCCGTTGCTTGTAACATGCCTAAAAATGGACCAGCTAACAGGGGAAAAGAAAGCTATTGAAGCTTTTTTTTTTCTTTTTTTTGAAGAATTTAAGCTTACTGCTAAAGGCCAATATTCATTATCTGAGTTATCAAATGTCACTTGAAGATTAGCCACTGTTACTATATCTGATCCTGCATATTGTAATTTCAAGTCTTATGCTATACCCATGACCATCCTACCTGAGAAATAAAAGCATTGCCAGAGATTAGGTCCTTTGAAAGGACAGGATGGAAGGGCAAAGATGAGGAAAATACATTTATTGTGATACATCTCAATGAAAATGAAATGAGATGTTACCCAGTTGCAAACCACTATTCCTAAGTTTCAGTCCAGGTTCTCTTGTGCTGTAAATCGGTGGAGTTCTGGGGCAGAACCTGAGACTGCCAGATGTGCTTCAGCTGGACATCTGCCGCTACTGTGCCCCTTTCATTTCACTTACCTACTTATGCACGTATATGTGTACTAACCTGTACCTTTATACTGATTCACATCGCTGGTGGTGTATCTTCACACATTCCCAGATATCTTTTATAAAAATGCAAACAGCTAACATTTTTTAAGAAATACAGTATTCTAGTATTACAAATTGTAGCACAAAATAATAGGGGATACAGGAAATTAAATTTATTTAGTTCCATTCTCTTGGGTGTATTGCATATCATGACCCTCCCGCCGCTAACAAACCTACTGTTAAATCCATCAAAATTGATCTATGTTTAGCTATTCATTTTATGTATATTAATTTGAACAGAACATTTATTTGGCTTAAATTTTACTTTCGGTGGTGGAATGTATGTTCCAAATGTGAGCACAGACGATTTGCTAGGATTTAGTTAGGAGGAATGTGGAATGTTAGTTTACAAAGATAATAACTGAGCTATTAAAGCCAACAACCCCTTTTAAAGCAAACATACCATTAAAATATAGGAACAGTTTATGGTGTAAATAAAATTGAGGATATGGATTATTTAAAGATAAAAATTTTAGTGGTAGCTATGAGAGAAAGTTGAATAAAAATGTATTTAATTGCACCATGTTTTTTTTCTAAAGTGAACTTCAAAAATGCAAATAAAGGAAGATTGTTTATGGGGGGGGGAAGATAGCTACACAGAGAGTGACGTTAGAAATCCATTTTACTTCTGGAGATGTATAATAGTGATTTGACTTTTATTTTCCAATCTGAATCAGATTTCAGGAAAAAAAAATTGCGCCTAGACTCATAAATGGCAGAATTTATCTTGCTTGTGAATCCACACAGTGGAAAGGGAAGCAAGACATTTGCTTCTAGATCATTCTCCGTAGCTGAATGACAGATACAATAATTCCCTCTATTAGCCAGATCCATTGTCTTTATTTTGCACAGAAGTACTGTATTGCTGAGGTAGACTTCCACTGCTATGCATATTTTAAGGGTTATTTGGCAACACAAGTAAAGCTAAAAGTAGCCTCTTAATCTAATTAATTGACATTTCTGAATCTTGCTTTCACAACAACACATGGTTTCATGTTCTGGGTTTTAGCACTTGTCAAGCTTTTTTGGAGAATGTTTTGGTCAGAATGACAAGATAATTTGTGACTGAGGCTCCAAGCTAGAGAAGTGTTTAAGGCTATAATGATTTATTATCATCACAGAATAACAAAATTTACAAAGTGTTTCATCAGAATTTTTGAAATAAGTTTGCCACCGTGGTAGAAGCATGCAGGGAGGGGGGCGTCTTCCTACACAAATGCCAGCGTGACTTATTTGTAATAATTACAACGTTAAATTTATTTTGGAGCTTTTCTTGACAGACTTGCAGCATGGTTAGAAAGACAAGAGGTGAGAGAATTGTAACAACCAACAAGGTAAAACTCTGCCTTTTTTTTAAACAAATACGCTATGTGACCAACATAAAAAAATAACTAATATATGCTTCACACAATAAATAGTATATACATAGCCACGTTAAGCTATCAATGTTAACGCCTTGGCAGGAGACACAGGCGAAGCAGTCACTGTAAAAACTTTAAAGCAGTGAATGTCTGTGCTTTTGCCATTCAAAAACGCATATAGAAGTATTTTCTTAAAGGGTGAAATAGGTGATGTTACTGAGTGACAGCACATTAACGGGCTGGCAACTGTGGACTTTTAAGGCAACTGCTATAAAAAGAAATAATGTAACATCGCTAATTTTGACTTCATCTTGAGTCTTTGCTAAGTGAGCTAAGGATGCCAGACTTTCTGAGACAAAATGTCTGACTCTGAATGCAAGGCATTTCCACTTATTCTCTGTGTTTCTATAATTTACTTATTATGTAATTAAATACCTTAAAACCCTAGGCATTGGTTAGTTTGGACAAAGTTTTGACAGTTATTTGACTTCAGAGGCTGGGAATAGAAGCCACTTCTCCAATGCCCTAAAGTGATTTTGAGGCTGCTGCTTTGTTTGACTACCAGACGCGCACCTTTCCAGAGCAAGCCTGCTTAAAGATGCAGTCGCAGCTCCTCAAAGGATGAGGCGAGGAGTTAACGCGTTTGGCAACAATTGTATGTCCTGCATTGTTTGTGGTAACAAAGATAATATCCTACATCCACGGGGAGCCTTTGTCTCAAAAGATCACAGTGCTTCTTGTAGAAATTAGCTTTAATTATTATATGTATTTCTAAGGCACTAGCACTGTAGTGTCTGTGTGCCCTTTGCAAGAGCTAGGACGCAGTGAGCTAATGGCAGGCAACTTGCGAGCTGGCACCGAGAGTGACCCCTTGTGTTCCGGGCTTCCCCCCCCCTTCGCAGGACTAGCCAGGCACTTGCATTTATTGAGCTGGAATGTAAAAAGATGTGTCTCGCATCTCCGACGAGCGCTTGCCAGATTCAGGCTCTGATGGATTTCTGGCAAGAGTCAGTTCCGGAGCTGAGGACCCACCACAGAGAATATCTATTTATTTAAGCTATTTATAGCATTTCTAAAGAACTCCTCACTGTATTATCTCAGCATGTCACAGAAATTAAAGGTACACCATGAATTAAAGGTATACCACCAGTGTCCAGCATTCCCAGCCAGAAGACCCTGCAGGACTTCCAGAGCGAGTCCATACCGGAAGCAGGCCGCTGTGGTTGTGGCTGGGGACAAATGAAGGTACAGCATTTAATCATACACACACTGAAAGCTACATGGGACTATGCAAGTCTAAGTGTAGAAGGCAGAGGGGTCCGTTCTCTAGGAGCTAAAGCTTCTGTGTGGTTCAACAGTCGGCTCAAAATTGAGCTTATTATCATGGCTGAGTCTATTAATTACGCATACGTTAAGCACTTAATTCAACTCTGTATAGATGCTGAATGGGCACAATCTTTTAATGGATGAATGAGGACAAGACACCTCAGTTGGCAATCTTGAGGCAGCCAGCAAACGGAAATCATTCTGCGGGGTGTACATCAGACTGTCCTGTAAATCTAACTGTGCATTTCCAGTTGCTTCTCAGTGGTAGTTTCTTGCTTTGATAGAGGGAGCTTGTCCCCACCTAATCTCAAGTTCTACCAAGAGCAGGGAAAGTAGTAAACCTACATCCAGGTTCAATGAGAAGCAAATAGATGATTGAAGGCCATCCAACATATGGATCCTAGGTATTGCAGTCATACTATATTTATATATATCTTACGGAGGATTCCTATAGCTCCTGAAAGCAACAGTGGTGAACATGGGGTCTGTCATACCTCTTAAGTGGGAATCCTACAGAGCAAGAGGAACGAGCAACTGCACTATGAAGTTATTTAGCAGGAGTTAACTGTTACAAGGCAGTCTACCACTTTTTCCTGCCAGCATTAAAGCCAGCAGTAAATTATGATTAAGATGTGAAAGCAGTTGATCAGTCTAAACATCAGCAAACTTGTTTAGATTCTGTTCATGGTCACATGTAGGCAATCATACCTTATCCCTTTCTCTCCACACCCTGATCAGTTAATGTCATGACCAGAAGTGTTACCGGGGCTCTCTATATTGGAGCAGTAATGTAATTGCGAGAATTGGCATTGAGCTACCTTCCCAATGACTTTTTCCCAGAAAGGAAGTTCAGGGACTGGGTCATAATTGGTAGACTCATTAGTATTAAATTATGTGGGTTTTATTAGGGGCCAGACATTCACTTGTTTAAATGTAACTGGCATTTTCATGTCTCTCTAAGGGAATGTAATATGTACTGCATAGGCAATACATACTGACTTTTATTGGTACAGACCAAACTCGCAGGTGATTGGGGCACCTGCTTGTGTCGATGCTTAAGGCTTGTGCAGTGGGTTTGTTCCTGCAGTTAAGAAGCAGAATGGGCAAACAGAGAGCGCACCCTAATTTTTTTTTTTTTCTTTCTTTTCTCCTCAAAAGATTGAGAGCCTCTTGCAGGGAGCAATGCTCTTTGTGTGTGTGTTTCTATGTAAGGAGAACAACAATAATAAGTACTTATAGAGGATATACTGTGATGTTATGAGAGTCAGGTGTCATTTCAGTTTGACCGTGTCCCTCAGGATACAGGCTCTTCGTATTCCCATGAAACTGAATCGTATCAAGGTAGAGCACTGTGGCTATCTGTCAGCATTGCACAAAGCATGGGATAGGAACAAAGAAATATGCATCTAGTTCAGTTGGGGGGGTGCTATAATATCTCAAGCAATTATATGTTTTAATAGATGCATATGTTAGAGATGCATGTTTTTCTATCTAAAAATGCCTTTTGCACCCCACATCCTTTGCAAAATGTATGTATTCTTTACACATCTATAGTTATACCAAGTATGAGTAAATTTTCCAGTGACACCTGTTGTTTTCTTAAGATACAATAATTATATATGGTTTAAAAAAAACCTTTGTCAAGGACTGATCTATTTTTCTCACAAAGGTTTTATTGATGCATTTTCTGAGAATCCTATATGTCCATTTTCTGAGAATCCTATGGTTTAACTTTGAGTATTATATGATGAATCGAAAATGCTGTTTGTTTAGGCAGCTTATTTATCTCTTCAAAATCTTGGAGCATTTGACAGTGCATATTTAAATTCAAGAAAAAACAAAGGTGGAAATAAACAGACTGCTCCATAGGGGGTTCCCAGGAATTGAAAGATATGTTGCACACCTTAGACTGATCCAATCACACTTGGATTAGCTGGAGAATTGCTGTGTGGTTAACTAACTTGCAGGGTGATATGGGAAAGCAGTCTCTCAGAGTGTAATTAAATGATAAGTTCACATTCAAGGGACAATTGTAAGTTACTGAGACTGTCATATACAATGCCAAAAATAGGCTGTCTCGTGATGAATACCCTTATTAACAGCTACACTGCTCTGTGTTCATAGGATATGGCTGGGGAATTCGACAGGACTTGGTCCTGTTTGTTAAAAATCTCCCAATAGCTTTTATACAAGATTCATATAAAAGATTATTACATCTGAAAAGCAAGTAGACTACATACTCTTAGCCCATGGTGGTGTGGCTGTTAATCATGTGTTAATAGTCAGATGTGAACTGGATTCACCCTTTTATTTGATGTAATCAAAATTATTTTTCGTTAGAACACATTGGTAAGCACTTTTTTTAATACAAAGAGAAAGTGTTTGAGAATAATTTGCATTCATTACAAACCACTTTCCAAGGAGTGTCTTGATGGGGTTAGAAGATGATGCTTCCACCATTTCGATACAAATTTTGCTGTGGGAAATGTTGGTGGGGATTCCTGTTTCATTTTTATAGAATACCTGCTAACCAATATAGTTTTTTTCCTCTCTTTTATGCTCAGTGAATGAAAATACCCTAGTTCAGCCAATTAAGCAGCTTACATCAGCTCCTTTAGTCACTACAAGGAGAAACAAGCCTTCCAGCAGGCCCAGAAGGAGGTCAGTGAATCGAGGACAGAGTTCTGATGGGGGAAATGGGTACCCTCTACCCCACACTAGGGGGGAAGGCAAGATGGTCTCCCAGATGGGCTGGGAGGCACAGGCCATCCAGATCTGCCCACGCCCAAGACACTGAGCTCTGCCTTCATAGACAATCGGCCAAAACTTCTCTGCATTGCCCTTTTGGCAAGATGTGCCAAGCAATAAACTAGCTGTTAGGCAGTACGCTGGCTTTCTGTTTCAAGGTAGGTTTACACTGACTGTATTTCAGCCCTGTCTGTTTAAATAACCAGAACCCTATCTGTGCAAATAAATCAAAATTAGACTTTCTGCATGTTCTAAATGATGCTAACTTTGATGCTAAGCTTGTACCAGAGTCTCATGTGATGTCTACAGGAGCAGCAGGAAAGCTTCCTTTGGACTTCTGTGGCCTTTGGATCAAAGACAGAGTGATTTTAATATTGAAAGAATAACTTCTGTGCCCTTTTTTCCCCAGTACTTTGTCATATATATTGTGCAGTGGGTCTTTACATATTTTTCTAGACAGATATTGGGGAAAAGGAATGGGAGCTGGATATAGTCTATACTTTGGAAGAAAATCCATTTGGCTGCCTGGATAATGAAAAGATAGGACATGAGAGACTTTTGACTGATTTGAATGCAGTCAGCATTTCGTCCATGATACAGTAGCAAAAAAAAAAAAAAAAAAAAGGAGAAGAGGGTGGAAGAGTTGTTTCATTGCGTAGCCATCCTCAAAGACCACCTCCCACACGTTTCTTTGGCAGCGGTTCCTATTTCCGTGCGTGTCAGAACCCATTTTTACTCTCAGATCTTGCATGTTAGTAGGTGTCCAATGGCTTTCTCAAGGGAAGGGAGCATCCAGTTGGGTGCTGTGTCGAGGCAGAGGTGAAATTCTTCTGCATTCCTCGCTGTCCTCACGACTTATGACACCAGCCTTTGTCTGGAAAAATGGAAAGACTCATCTGTAACACTAGAGTATTTTATTTCCTAGACTTAAACTCAGTTGTGTTATCACAGTTTTAGGGGATATGAGGGATTTCCCTTGAGGACCAGGGGAAACGGGCAGGTTGGTTGAAGGCCCCTGTCATGAAGGATGAAGTCCTGGACCAGCGGTGCTGTCGGGGGCCAGATGGTGGAGGATGACTAAGCAAATGGTGAGGCTGGGGAAAGACGGCAATTAGGTAACTTTGATGAATTCGAACAAAGTTCCTGGCAGCACCGGGGTGGCCCTCTCTGTGGTGCCAGGCAACAGCTGGTAAGCAGATGTGTTCCCTGCTCCTGCAGGAGGGGGTCCCCACCTCCGCAGGGACCGGGCCGTGCGATGGGTGAGCGGTGTCCACGGGGAGGCTCCCCGTGTCTCTGGGTGCTCGGGGCTGGCAGAGGAGGGGTGGGAGAGAGTGCTGCTGCTGGGGCAAGCTGTCCTGCGCCGGCCTGGGTGCTTCGGGGAGCTTCCTACCCACCATCTTTCACCAAAACATGAGGTAAAGCACCGGTTGTTTTTTGCACTTGTTTCTTTGGTAGGGCTTTCTTTCCTGCCACGTGGCTCCAGATGGGGGCTATAAGCCTTGGACAGACTGAAGCGGGTTGTGTTCCTTCACGAGGTGATTTTTCAGCAAAGAGGAGCCCCAGGGGGCTCGCTGGCGAACGGGTACGTCTCACTGGTGAAGTTGGGTGGTGCCGCCATCCTCTTCTGTGTGGTTCGCTGGCTGCGCGGGGACGAGAGGCGATCGCCCCGTGCCGCTGCAGCGGGGAGAGGCCGCGGCGGGAGGACGGCAGCCCGCCTCCCGCAAGCGCGCGGTTTGTTGGCCTCAGCACCAACGCTCACAGCTTAGCAGCAGGCACGCGTATCGCGCTCTCCAAGTCTGAGGGCTTTTAACTAGCCTCCCCCTCTAATAAAAAATGAGACCACGTACTCGCTTCTGCCGAACGCGCACCTCCTGCTTGGAGCGGCGTTGCTGGAGCGTCTCCAGCGGGCTGATTTGTATTTAATGCCCAGGCAGGTCAGCTGATACTACCTCAGGTTTTCCTCGTTGCAGGTGAGAGGAACGTCCTCCTGTCTTGGGCCCCGAAAGGCGGTCGCTGAGCCTCCGTGAGCCGATCCCTCCGCCTACGCCCGTTTCAGCAGGCGGCGCGGCGGCAGCGAGGGCCGCGTTGGCGTTACTCCGCTGCGCGAGTTTCTGGAGCCCGTTTCTCTCTGCAGCGCGTCCGGTGCTCCCGGCAGCCCTCCAAGGGCGCAGGGACCCGGCCGGGCGCTGCGGCAGCCAGCAGACTGGGCTCGTGCCTCGTGTGAGGAGGAGGATGGGTCTCCGCAAGCAGAGTTAGCGGGAGGCAAAGAGACGGAAGAAAAGGCTTATTTCCTGATGGATGGAATATAGTAGGTTGTGGGGGAAGCATGTTTAAAGAGGTGCCTATTTCACAACCCGCCTCTGCTGGGCCCAGGTTTTGTACGCGTGTTCCCGGTGGTCAGGAAGCGCATCGGGGGATCCTTGGCCCCACGGGGTGTGGTAGGTCAGCTGGAGTTTGGTTAAGAGCCTGAGACAGGCGGAGCAGGCTGTGGGAATGTTAATAGTTTTGTCTGTGTCGTTTATTAAAACTTGCATCGTTTTCCATCTTATTTGAAAAATGGTACTACCACCTGCACGAATACCATGGTGTTTGCTCCGTGCCGACTCACTCCAGGAGTAGCGTGTCCCCTGCAGAATCAGCAACAGGGTTTTTTGCAGCAGTATAAAACCCTCATTCTGTAAACTGCTGCCTATGGACCCTTCCTGCGCTCCTTGGAACAGCTTGTGGGACTGGGGGCTGAGGGAAAGTCTCCAAGGTGTGCTTAAGGTTCTGCTTGTATTCTGATCCTGCCTAGCTTGTGGGACTTTTTCCTTACGAAGTGCCTCTGCTGGGGATTATGGCATTTACATGGCAATGGCTCATGTTAGGTGTAAGGAGGAATAATGATACTTATTTTCTTGTTGAGTGTGAGTCAAGCTAACAACGTTCCAGGGCTACAAAAGCCATAGGTAGCAGGATCTGTGACTGCAGCACCTGCCTCTGCACTTAACCTCTTAATAAAGCAATTGCTCAGAGTTTGGACTCCTGAATCGGGAGTTAAATCACTTGTATTTCTCACTGAAAAATAGCTGTAAAATCATGGGGAAAGAAAAGCTATTAGCTGAAATTCTCAAAACTGCCTATAAGAGTTGGGCATTGTAATTGCACTGAAATTCAACTCAAATACAGCTTAGGTTGCTGCATGCAGAAAGAACCTGTTTTTGCATTTCTCTTAAAATATATGAAAGCATGAGGAAAAGAGGATATAAAAACTTTGTGAGGAAAAAGCTTCCAGTGTGATTTATTCGACATAAATCCATGGGCCTAGTGTATTTTTTCATTTTTGCATTTCAGGGTCACGTGTGTCTCATTCAACTGTTATATGAAGACATTCTTTTTATTCTGTTTTTTGAAAAAACTTATTGCAGTACAATTAGCGGCATTATCGAGGTAAGAAATTGCCATACTTGGGAGCATGTAGAGCTGTTTATTTGAAAAACCCATCCAAATAAGTTTGTTTTTTTCTTCTTTACCACAGGCTTTCTATTTTGAGCATGCTCAGTGGCAATAAATTTGTATTGCCATCTTTTACACGCATGTATGTTTTCCAAGCCAGCAGGAAGTTATTAATCTATCGCTTACTATTAAGATGACAGTGACGTTTAGATTCAGAACTCAAGTAGAATGTGTATCACAATTGGATGCTGCTAGATAGCAGTCCCAGAAGCTTCTTTATGATATGTGATGGATCTATAAGACAATTGTTTCAGGGCACTTCTGTGTATATTGTTAATATGATGCATGATGACGTGACCAATTATAGTAAGCTAATGTTCAAACAGCATGTCACAACCTGTGTATCAATGTATTAGATCTCTTCTCTCAACAAACAAATGAAACCAAGAGCAAGATGAGCTGAAGAGTCGTTGACCTCATAAAAGGTCAAAATCCTTTTATATTGACCTCCCTACTACAACATAATTATTAGAACATTATTTAAATCTGTGAGGAGGAGAATTAGCTTTAATCTTTAAACATGTGATTTGATTTGTCAGAAAAAAGCTTGTCATAAATTTTCCAGGGGTGGAAAAATTCATCTATGGCAGTGGCTGTGGTGTTAATAAGTGTCTCCAGTTTTCTATATGCTGCCAGCTTTGCCCCCAGAAGGGACAGTCTGGTTCAGGTGGGGAGAAGCCACAGCCTTGCTCCTCTCTTCTCGCCCTAGGCAAGGAAAACTTGCAGCAGAAATACTCCCTAAAGCTACTGGGGTGGAAACTTCGCATGTCCATGGTGAGGAGGGGAAGAGTTGGTTACAACCATTGTTGTTCCTGTGATCTGGAAGGCGCTCAAGGGGTGCTGGCCCCAGGACAAATTTGTGATGTCTCCTTGCATTGAGCTGCCTCTTGTGAGGTGCCAGTATCACCTAGGGAAAGGGGCCTGTCTGATCTCTGAGTAGGTATCACCAACAGGTGGACTTTTGTTTATGCAAATGAAAACCTTCTCATACTTATCTGGATACTGAAAAGCATCTTGTTTGTTTGGCTTTTACATGCACGGTGTAGATGATGGGAACAGTCATCTGCTCCTAAGGGAAATGTTCTTAGATGCAACCAAACTGCCTTCAAGTTACTTCTCTACTTCCGCATGCGGTCAGATGCTCTGTGCGGGGCCAGCATTTCAGCAATACATGACGGCAATGAGACAATCTTTCCACTTTAGAATACTTTTGGGTCGCGGTGGTCATTCTGGGTACTTTATGGAGGATTTGTGAACCTACAGTTCTGTTGTGTGAGCAGAAACTGTTATGAGGTGACATAAGTTGAGAGGTAACCTTTCAGCAGAATGGTTCGAGTTAAAATAAAGGAATTGAAAAAGAGTACAATGACCAAAAAAATCTATAAAAATGCAATTGCACTAATATAATTTTATCACTTATTTAAAAATTTAGTCGACCCAAAAGACTACCAAGTGTGAAATTAAGGAACAGCTCCTCTACTTTTATGGAAATCACTCTTCTTCACTTGTCTAATAGCCTGATTTTGTCAGATCATTTATTTCCATGGTTTTAAAATGAGCTTGACAGACAGAATTTTATAACACCACTTTACTGCAAATAAGAACATCATTTTCGCTTATTAAAACTGAAGCTTAGAGAAAGCATTAAAATTAACAGTTCACTCTGCTTTAACCTTTTGAATACTACTGTGACTTTATACTCTAGACTATGTGTAAGGAAAGACTCTGTGACTGCTGGGTACGAAACTCAAGCAGGGAGTTCCAGAAGGACAGCTGAGCGAGGAGCCACTCTGGCCGTACCTACAGTCTGCTCACACTTGCCTTCACAATTCTGTCTATGCAAACATTTAAAACACCACAGACAGAAATTAATACTTGCTCCAGTCAAGGTGACTTCAGGCTTTGGAAAACTGTAGCAAAGAGGGGCAGTGAGTCAGTGTGTTACAGCAAACATGATCTGAGATTACAGGCATGTTGCTGCATACAGCAAACACTATAAACTGCAGCTTATTGTCCTAACAGATGTTTCACTTTTAGTATGAGTTTCCTTTCTGAGCAACGAAAACTTTGACTGATTTTGGAGGTCACTGACAGATGATGAATTCTCTGCTCCATAGCTGGCAATAACTTGAGCATCATGGTAATGGTGGCGGGACACATCCTCCCCCAGTATGGCTTATCTCCAAAAAGGAATGTCATCCTCACAGCTACAGCTGGACTTTATCCGCATTGGGGGGGCGGGGTGTTCAGTAATGACAATTTAGATCAGGTTTTCCCATGCATGTTCATGCAGCCTTGTTTTGCTCTCAGTTGCATGCCTGGAGTTACTCATTGCCATCAGTTCTTGTCCTAGCATTTTGTTCTTTTTTTAAAGCTAATTCAGTGAAGGATTGGGAGTCCCAGGCCAGGCAATGTTGCTGTGGTTCAGGCTGATCCCTCTGAGCCAAGCCATCCTTCTGCTGACAGTGGTTATTCCTCAAAGTTAATGATAAAAATAGATTGTCTTTTAACATTTTTAACATTTTAGTAGATAACGGAGACAGATCCCTTCCAGATATTCACTGGAAAAACTGATTCAGACTGTGGCAAGGCCTTTCTCTGTAAGCATATATAACCTAAAAATGAAGTCAGTAGCCAGAAAGAAGTGTGGCTGCCAAATGAGCTGAATTTGTATCTCTTCTTCAAAAGCTTCTGTACCTTGGCTCTCCCTCATCCATCTGCAGGTCAGCAGAGGAAATCCATCTTCTCCCCAACCCCAGACAGATTTCCTAGAGTTTCAAAATACCCAGGCTGAAGGGGGAAAGTCTCTCTTTGTGTTTAAATAAAAAAGTAGAATGAACAGGAGAATGTCTGGTTTTGACTACAGAGTGCATCCATCTTTAATCTAACCCCTCTTTTCTTCATCTTACCGCTGTCTCTGACATAAGATTGTGGTAAACTTCATTTCCTGCCCTCAAATGTTCTGCAGTGGTGAAGGCTGTTTCTATGCAGCGCCTTATTGCTGCTTTTCACAGCAACTAGGGTTTAATTTCAATAGTTAAAAAGATTCATATGCAAGCTAATAACTGTGCTTTTGAACCCCTCTAAATGAAAGAACTATATAATGGCACAGTACTATCAACATTGCATTATCGTTGTCACAGCCTTTTGGTCTTGTTACATCCCATAACGCCGAGAGAACATGCTAGATGGAGGACATGTAGCTCACAAATTTCTCCACCAGCATTTGCTGCAAGTCCAGATTTAGTTTGAGTTCTAATTGCTGTATCCTTTTGGTGTGATTAAACCATCATTCCTTGCCTTTAAGGATCAATCCTCTGGACTGGAGGTTGAGAATCAAATTGCCTCTGTGCCCTGAAGTCTGAGAATCAAATGAAGAAGTTTACTGCATGGAGACTGCAGATTTTAGTTGAACTAAGTCTAAAAAATTACCGGAGAACTTTTTACTGTGTGAGGGAATTAATCTCCCATTCTTACAGGAAGTGTTGTATAGGAGAGGCTGCACAGAATGGAGTAAGGCACAGTTGTATTATTACTGGAAAAAGTACAGCCTTGTGCCATCTTCATAAATGGAAAAAAGCCTCTCAGCAGCCCAGACTGAAATTAAGGTTGATGGTACAGGAAAGTCTAGCAGTCAAAGTTTATAGTTCATCTACAAACTTGATATGAGATAAGGAAAACAAATTTCTATCAGGAATCCTTTGGCAGCAAGTATGGAAATGAATAAACTTTTAAATTACAATTTCCCATCATTGGGGATCTAAAAAGGACCATTAAGATAAGGTAAAGATATGTTATTGTGCACCACAGGTGTAATAGCCAATTAGCCATCCAGTCAGTTAGTGTGCTGGAGAGCTACCACCAATTTGGAGTTAATATGTACTGCAGCTTTCTCCAACATATAGAAGAAATACAGCAATTGGAGTAACAAGTGAAGATGAGGTGGTATTGGAATAGCTTACATGCAGAGAAGTTTTTCATCATATGACACCGTCTTGCAAAAAAAACGCAGGAGCAGGAATCACTAATGAAAAATCTTAGCATTTCTTTTAGAATTGGAAGTAACGATTGGGTATCTGTATATTTTTTGTCTTAAAAAGAAGGGCTCTCATATTTCTGTCCTCCCCACACCTGCCCCTACTCCCTCAGAAAACATGTTAAAGTTGAGATTTTAAATTTAGCCACCAGAACTTGAAGGGCTCTTAGGAGGTCTCAAGGCCATCCTCTTGCCCTAGACGTGGTGTAACCGATCACTGCTATGTCGTTCTCGGCAGATGCTTGTCTCATTTTTGTTCAAAAACAGCATGTGGGGAAACTGTACAATGTGTCCAGGAAATCTCTTCCTGTGCTTCACTATTTTTGCCATATAACAATTTTTTCTTAATATCCAGTGTGACTCTTCCTTCCTGTAATTTAAATCCATTATTTCTTTCGCTATTCATTGCGGATTAGGGCAACTTTGAATCCATTCCTCTTTCTGCAACCTCTTTCTTAGTGCGACTGTGTTTATGTTATCGTGTAACATACCTTGGTCTTTCCTTCATTGGCTTAATAACACTGGTTAATTCAATCTGTCCTGGTGAGTTATGGCTTCTTAACTTATCCTTTCATCTAGATTTCCTCCATTTGGACCACATCTTTGTTGTAAGATGCCTCAGATTGGCCTCACCTGAGGCCTTTCCAGCATAGAGAAAAGTATTTCTTCATTCATGTATTATATGTGTGTTTTTGTACATTGCAGTATGGCAATAAACATTCTTTACAGCCACAAAGCATTTTCAGATCGTACTTTTAATTTATTTAGCTCTTCCTATAGCTCAGCATACAGGCAGCATGTTGTGGTTTGATCTGTTCAACAGTTTTAATAAGGCAGCAGGTCAAGGGAGGTGATCCTCCCCCTCTACTCAGCCCTGGTGAGGCCACATCTGAAGTATGGTGTCCAGTTCTGGGCTCCCCAGTACAAGAGAGACATGGCGCTACTGGAGAGAGTCCAGCGGAGGGCTATAAGGAGGATTAGGGGACAGGAGCATCTCTCCTATGGAGAAAGACCGAGAGCTGGGCCTGTTCAGTCTGGAGAAGAGAGGACTGAGAGGCCATCTCATCAATGTATACAAATATCTGAAGAAGGGCGTCAAGAGGATAGGATCAATCTCCTCTTCTCCGTGGTGCCCAGCGACAGGACAAGAGGCAACAGGCACAAACTGAAACACAGGAAGGTCCATCTGAATATGAGGAAAAACTTCTCTACTGTGAGGGCGACAGAGCAGTGGAACAGGTTGCCCAGAGAGGTTATGGAGTCTCCTTCTCTGGAGATATTCAAAACCCGCCTGGATGCGATCCTGTGCAATGTGCTCTACATGACGCTTCTTGAGCAACAGGATTGGACTAGATGATCTCCCCAGGTCCCTTCCAACCTTGGCCATTCTGTGATCTTTTATTTCATCATTCAGGTCATCAATGAGAGTATTGAATAATACCTAGCTCGGACCCCTACAGAAACCCATTTGATGCATCCTTTTCACTTTGATAGTGGATCGTGGCTAAATACTCTCTAGATAGTTTTCAACCAGTTTTGCACCCACTCTGTTGTGTTTTCTTCAGTGTTTTGTTGGTCAGTGTACTGGAAATCAGGAACAAGTGGTAGCTATTGTCCAACGAGTATAAATATATTAATATGCCTTTGGATTTTTTGACTGTTCATTGAATGGGTGCATGTTTTTGCTGGTGCTTTTTAAAAGCGATGCATAGAAATCCACTTGCTACCAAAAAATTGCTAAGATATCAGCAGTAAAAAAAATGGGTTATTGGGTTCAGAAAGCCAAAAACCAACGCTGAATATAATTACCAGAAAGGAAGGTGCGCTGACATGGATTTAATTGAGATTTTATGTAAATCCCATCCAGATAGTCTACTCTAGCATTTGTTTAACAAGTCTAATGCACAGTAAGGATGTGGAGACTGCAGGTCATTGGTAAGCAGGAAAGCAGCTACTCTGGTGAGCTGCTAACCTAAGTAAATGATGAATATCTTACCATTTCTTCTGTGGTTTTGGCTATATTTGGTACTGGGGAAGATCAGAATGCAGTTACCCAAAGCTCTAGATTCATGGCAATAATTTTTTGTGCAGAAAATAGAGTTCTGAATCTCACAGGCATTTCCTACTTCCCAGCAGCAGTTGTCAAAAAACAACAATCATAAAAATATGGGCAAGAGTTGATGTGCACCAGTAAGTTATCTTAAAGCACTTAGTGGTTTCCCAGGCTTTCAAGTAGCACTGATCTCTTCCAAAATTTAGTTTGTGAATTTAACATCTCTGTGGTCTGTAATGAGAGAGACTCAAAACTGTATCAGATGGAAGTGACATAGGGGTATATGTATTTGAAGCAACCCAGTAGACAGCAAAGTGACCTGTTCTGCTTTCTGTGGTGTTATTCTGACTGTGGTTCCCAAATCAAAGAACTCTGGAAGTTTTGTATTCTTCAGGGAAATGTCTTGAATTAGGGGCGGAATTTCACCTGCAACATTAGATTATTCTTTTTCATCAGTGCTCTTAACAGTCCCGGTTCTCAGTTTGGTTTCACAATCTAAGTACCCCATGGCAAACTCCTTAAATCTTACCATTAAGAGAAGAAGGTAGCTCTTACAGTAGGAAATGCATACTTACTAAAAGACAGGCTTATTGTAAAGGATATAATTATAATTTGTGCAATAAGCTGTCCAAGTGTTTTTATGCACCACTAGAAGCCTCACTGGCTTCTGCAAGCCTTCCTCCATTACAATATTAGTAGAAGAAATTTCAATTCAGTGTTCTCCTCCCATCCCCAACTCAGCTTAGGCTGAGAATTTTGTATGCAAAACAGCAAACCATTAAAGGCAACATTTGCCTCTGTGTTCTTTGTAACATGCTTTATAATGCTGTGTAGTTAACTTGGAAATTGTAGAAAAATTTCAGATGAGGAAAAAATAATGAGGTTTGCTTACAGCATCAGGGACAGGTCAGAGCACAGTCTCCTAATGGGTTTAATCTGCTGTAACTATTAGCTTCAGTGGATTCTGCTGGTTTAGACCATGAAAGTGTCTGGTCTTAGATTTCACTATTAGTGTTAAGGTATATTCAGGCAAACCCTTTTTTCATCGGTTCTGTGATGAGTACTTCATGCATAGCATCTTCTTTATCATTCCTCCCCATAATTCGATGTTAACATTTTCCCATTCCTTGGTCTTTAAGATGTAAATAATCATCTGATTAAATATCTCTTGAGAAGATTATGCTATGGATAGAGGACTGTCATTGCACCCCTCACAATCAATGTTTCACTTGTTTATGTGATATATGTACACCTGTGAGTAGTTGCCATTACCCTTGATTGCAGCGTGGGAGATTCCTAGCTTCACACACAACCATGAAAAAATCTGTCTTTTTAAAATAGTGTCTTTTTGCAAATGCAAAAGCAAGGAAATGCACTGACTACAGATAAACAAAGCAGCATTAATACTGAGAAAAAATATTGTAATAAGAGCATAGCAGTCACTGAAACAGCTTTGGTCCTTCCACTGCTGTTATCATGAGCATTGTGGCTTATATGGACTATTTCTCAACAAAAGAACTTGATTTCTTCCTAGAAATAAAATTCCCATAGTATCTTATGCTGGGTACACACTGGGTGTATCGTGAGGCATCTGATACCATTGCTCACATCATCTTACCTGAGAAATTAATTCATATCGGTTTCAGTAGAAACATTGCATATGGACTAGGGAGCTGTACAAAGCTTAACAATAAAAAGCAATGTATCAAATGTAGGAAATTTTCCTACTAATGTAATGCAGGGGATAGTGTTAGGTCCAGTGTTATTTAACGTCCTCATTAATGATCTGAAAGAGAAGAGTAAACAACCAGTTAATGAAATTCACAGATGTTACTAAATTGGAGACATTATAAATATCACTGAGGGCAGCGAAATAATGGAAAGGGAACTGAGATCAGAAATATGCCAAAGAAATAAGGAAAGGAATGTCAGCTGGGACAAATGTAAGATAATGCCCTGGGGGGAACAGAAACTGCTCGGTTCTCTGGGAGGGGAAGCATGACAAGAAGTATCAGAGGCAGATAGCAAAGGTAGCCCTAATTCTGCAGTCTAATCTGGCATGGACTTAACTACAGCAATCCACAGCAGTTGCGCACTGCAAATGCAGCAACAGCGTTAGTGGCTGTCTCCTTCTCACCAAAAAGTGGGACAGGGCTGGTGTAGAACTGGTACAAAGCCTCTGCCAGACCCGAGGACTTCTCTCTTCCAGGGAAGTCCTCTGCTGGCTGTTAAACTGGCTTTTAGGCTGCTTTGTATCACCACCGGGATGCAAAACAGTTTTAACAGACTGAGAATTGCACCTGGAGGACAGAGGAGGATTATTTAGGGTAGTGCAAAGAAGGAAAGCGAAAGAAGAGAGGAAAGTAGGAGTATGACAATAAAATGTTATTAAAAATGGAAATTTTAGCCTGGGTATCAGGGGAAAAGATCCTAATGGTAAGATCTAATTAATCAGCAGAATAGTCTTCTGAGGAAAGTGGTGCAAACCCTGTCACTTAGGAGATTTAAACAGTGAATAGGGGAAACGCTAGAAAACACATGATAAAAAACAATCTAGACAGGCCAGGGGGTGGGCTACGTGTGTGTTCAGCTGGTCCACTTGGTGTTACACAACAAGACACAAATCTCCAATATTTCGTATTATCACAGAATACTAATCCCCATGTTCCACGTGAAGGAGATTTTAGAGAATTTTTGTACGTCTCAGTCACAGAAGCCTTTTCACCAAGATACTTCTGCTGCAAGAAACTGAGACAAAACTCATTATTCAGTAACTTTGCAAGTTTTGTTTCTTCTCTGTGGCTGAATAGATGTCAGTTACACTGAAAGCTACTACAGAACAGGACGAACAACCTGAAAGCTCTCCTTTGCTGTATGTATCTCTCTTTTTCAGTATGTACATGTTCTTGGTTCCATGCTCAGAACATTCAAAATGGTTCGCATGGATGTAGAAAACTTTGCTACTGTAATTACAGGAACAGGGTACCTGTCAGGAAAATAAATGCAAGTACGCAGACATAGATACAAATCTGGCTTTGAATTACAGGAATTGATTCAACCATATTATAAGAAAGCAGAGTTCCCAGTGACATCAAATTATTACACCAGAGTAGAATTAGGCCATGAACCAAACCACTACATTAGAACTAAATACACTGAAGTGAACTATGAATGTTAGACTATACAGGAATGTGGAAAAAATGACTGTATGTTGCCCTATTATTTTCTAACTAATGCCTTTAAGTGAATTTAAGGAAGTAGGTGAACATGTATACCTAAAAGAATGGCAAAAGGTTAATAAGGGGGTTATGAGAAAAATCTTTATTATTTAGGAACACAGAGAACGCTCTCAAATTGCTAAATACAAAATCTATCTAAGCAAGTTATCTTCTATACACAAACACACTGGGATGGCTAGCGTAGTCCTTACAGGATGTGATTGGAGGAACTGTAGATACAAAGTTTGGATGAAAAAGATCTCCATTTGGCATGTTGCATGTACTAGGACAAGTGCTTTGCAGAAAAAAAAGTGCTTAAACCTTCTTTCCAGCTTGCACTTTCTGTGACTTGCTATGAGGTCAAGAGCTTGGATAACAGTTGATCAAAACTAGGTCTAATATGAAATTCTCAGGAATGCGAGCAGTGGAACAGTATTTTCCAACAAGTTTGCCAGATATGCAAGTAACTAATTTATACATGATGGCATCTCCTACTTGTGTGTATGCACATGCACCTGCATACAGATGTGGTAATACTATAGTAAATACATGTTTAAAATGTGCATATGTAAGTGTCTGAGCATGTAGCGTGCCTGATCAGATGTAGGGCACAAATCAAGCTGCGGGCTCACAGGGTCTACTTGAAAATCTGATCTCATGTGTCTGAGAACCCCTTCATTGAGACTTGCATTTGAGGTAAGATATTAAGTACTTCATCATAACAGTGTGGCCTGCTTTGATTAGTTTATCATTCTGGTAAATGTGTTGGTGAAACATACTTGGTTGGTTTCTTCTTCAGGACCTTTTCATATCCGTAATTGGATGCATATGTCTCCTGTCAGTCTGCAAATGCACTAAGAGAAAGTTCAAGAGCATGAATGTAGCCTTCAGTTTCTTCTGTTTTGCACCAAATGATGCCACTACGCTGAGCCAGTTCCACCAGTGAAGTTGCATCAGGCTGTAGTTTAATCCTCTGATTGCAACAGTATCACTTCTACTTTAGCCAGCATGAATAGTAGGAGCTTTAATTCAAAGAGAGCTTATTTCCTAAAATCATCTCCTAATGGTGCTGAGGTACTGTCATTATCCCAAATATAGATGTCTGCAGTACCTTAGATATCATAGCGAGGTAGCTACTTGGTTAAATGTGGACTTTTTAAGAGATCACTGTGAGCTGATCAAAGCTGCAGATAATGGGTTATTATTTAATGAATTTAATACTGACTAGGAAAGAAATGTCATTAGCTGAGGGAGAATGTTTGTTGAGTTTTGCCAACGTTGTTCTGACAGTGAGCTCTAAGATCTGAAGTCTTAAGGTTTTAGAAGTTTCCAAAGTGCTAACGCATCTTCAGAACTCTAAGGGAGGCAGATAGGAAGGTAGCTAGACATCGTTCCACTTCCTGAAAGGAAACAGGAGCAGAGGCAGACGCTCTGACTCCCCCACGCTATGGGGCGTGCTAGGCTAGTAAGCAAGTTGTAGTTCACTGCAGACAAGGAAAGGCTAAATCTCCGCAGTGTGCAGCCAAGACTAGGGGTGATGTTACAAACAGCTGCCCCCGAGTCTCACTTAAGTTCCTGCTTGGGAGAAGGTGCTGTGGTCATCATGGGTTAGGCCTTGCTGTGAGGAAATGAGTAAGGCTGGAGTAAATGTTGGGATGTAATCTCTGTGGCTGTGGGGTGCCTGTCTGAGGCAGAGGGGTAGAGGCTGATGCCTGGGACCTGATGCAGGCTGCCTGTGTATATCAAGGAGCTCTTTGAGGCACGTCTATGTGCGCTGTTTTCTCTAAGATATTGGTGCAAAACCAGCTTTCCTTTTCACAGTCATGAAAAAGCATCCTATTTTGTTACCTGAACTCTGGTAATTCAAAGAAACAGATCGCAGGTAAAACATACCTTCAGCTCACCAAATTTTCACGCTTGCAGCATGTGTCAGCCAGCCCACCGTGACTGATATGACAGCAGTGACTTTTGCAGGGTGCATGCGTCTTCTGTGTGGTGCAGCTTGGCAACCTGGTCCCACAGCCATTACACTGGCAAACTTATGATGCCATTCCTCTTTCAGTCAGCACACTAAATTGCTACAGTCTTCAGCAAAAGAGAAATTAAAGAATATGCTGTGTACATCTAATATGATGCAGTATTTATGTGCTGTTGCTTCATTTTCACCTACTGTGAACGTAGAAATCAAGTTTCAGGCTGCTGCATTCCCAAAACCGTCAAATGTATTTACCACAGCAGTTGTGGAGTTGCAGCTGATCATTCACACTCACAAACAAGACTTAGAAGATCACCGAAAAAATCCATCTCCAGCCATTCAGTTGGTTAATAGCCAATTGTGAACATAATATGTGTGTGTGTGTATATTTACATACATATATATATAGAGAGAGAGGCACATGTAGGTGTGATCATTTTTGTGCCTGTATTTGAGCCTACTGGAATCTGTACTATCTATACTAACTGTACTAGCAAGAAGAGGCCTGCTGCAGAGCTTGCTAAAGTAAACTAAAGCATTTTCATTCCTTTCCCTGGACTTTGGATCAGATCTTCATTTTATTTGTTAAGTTCTAGGACTTAAATCTTGTGTAACTGTGTAACTGTGTAATGAAATGCAATAGTTTCAGAAAACTGACAATTTAATAATCATTTTGTAATAAAATAACATCTCATTCTTATATTTCTTTTTCATCCGTAGATTTTAGAGTGCTTTAAAAATATCATTATCTCCATTTTACAAATGGTAAACTGAACTTTCGAGCATTACGTTTAAAAAATCAAGTATACTATAAGTAGTGTATCAATCATTAGGAGAACGCAATACCTCTCAGTTTCTCACAAGCTATTTTAATAAAAGGAAGCACTCAAGCCTGACAAAGAATGTAAGTTCATATGTATCTTGTTTACATTTCCTGAAGAAATACATTAGATATTTCCCTGAGGAGGTGAGAGGGAAAGCAGGGAGTAGAGGATCAGCGTTTGCCCTAGGATGCTCTAAAATTCCCTTCTTTGTTAACAATTCACAGCACACTGATGCAGTACAGGAGTGTTGTTGGACCCATTGTACAGGTGTGGAAACTCATAGGCGAGAAGGGTATAGATAATCTAAAGACATCCCTGTCTTTAGACTCTCAGATCTATGTAAATGCCTAACTTCTATTGGAATTTAGGAATGTAAATGTTTTGAAGGATGTAGGTCTTGGTGATTCAATGTTAGAACTGAGAATAACATCAATAATCACAATTTCTAACCCTGTGCTCCAGTAGCCTTATATTATAGAACCCTTCCAGTTCTGTTACACAGACAATTTCTCCCAAAGTTAGTGTTACTGATACCCTCTAACAGAGCTACCTGGATATAAAAAAGTCCCTTTCAGATCAATGGGGCACTCCAATCTTCTCACATTTCCTGAAAATTTATGAACTGACTTTGAAAGGGAACTTCATCTCTGATGGCTGAATTCTGGCACTGTTATGTTCCACAGTTTGACAGAACGCTTGGGTTTCTTTGGTGGCTTCCAGATAGTTACTCTGAGTTTTTCATTTTAGATTACACCTTCTATTAGTTATTTCTAAAAAAAAATTACTGAAATATTTCCTAGAAACTTGGCATTTACTAAAAATGGACTGTTTAATTTCCACTCTGCTGCATTTTATTTTATACTATCTGACAATTCTGTCTGTACCCAGTATCCCTTCTGAGTCCTTAATGGGCATTAATGATGAAATGCTTCTGAAGTACCTAAAATATTTAAATGTCTTGTTGGTCATGTAAGTGTTTTTGGTGCGTATCAAAGTGTGGGGCATTCACAAAGGTCTCCTTCACTATTATGCTTTGCTATTTTCCTACTAGATTCTGAACTCTTGGAAACAACTGGACTGGAATGGTGCGAATAAATGACATCTGATCAGAGCCTGAAAGCTGGAAACCATTAAGTTCACTTGAGAAGAACAAATTTATCCAGTGTTCAGTGGAACTTCTCATGACATTCAATAGAAGTCCCCATAACTCCTTGAGTTATTGTAGACTCTCAGACTATTTCCTTGTAGTTTGGGATTGTGATGGGGGTTAGAGAAAGCTTTTTGAACGGAGAAATGATGTTGGCAGGGTAACTAAAATGTTTCATCTCACAGCTTTGGGTTTATCAGCAAGAAAGAAATTGTTTCCTCACCCCAGCTTTTCCTCTTTCTTTGCCCTGCTGCTAACTCTGGTCAGTAGTTCACCTATGACCTCTCAGGAAAGTCTTACCTTTCTTGTTTGCAGGGAGCTGTTTGCAAAGCAGCCCTGCACCAAAGAATTTACTTTTTGTGGCCTATATTGCAGTAAACCTAATCAGTATTTATAAATCAGAACTTTAACTTAAAGTAGGATTTTATAAACTAAATCATTATTGTGTAGCTTCGGAGTAATAAATCAGTCACTTGTATCCTAAGTGCAAAGTGAAGATTTATAAATCAAAGCATTTTATTTAGGAATTTCTCAGCATGATTTGTAAATCTGTGGTAGAATTTGTAAATCCAGATTGGGGTATGTAAATCCATTTCATGACTTATAAAGTAGTTGAATGTTTTAGCTAAATCTAATGTTTAAAATAATGATTTCTGAATCAAAACTTTCTACTAAAAGATTTACTGGCAAGTTTTATAAATCAGAGGCAAGATATATAACTCAAACTGTGAGAAGTGCAGATTTATAAATCCAACTTGTAAATCAACAGAAAAAACATCATGTTTTACACTAAATAATATTTTACAAATGGCACCTCATACATCATGCAATTGCCACAAATCTTCTATGTGGGAGTCAGGGTACATAATGTGTGACTGAATCGAAAAGAAAAACTGTGAGAAAGACTGCACAGTGGGTTAAACGCTCAGCTTGAGCCTTCCAGATTTTGCTTGTGTTACCAGAAAACCAAGTTCACTGGTGTCGACCTAATCAGTAGTGGACATTTGTCCAAATCAATACACGATGGCATAATTCATAACCTTGGCAATTGCAGCTGAGAGGAGGCCCCACACAGGAGTAACAGGGGTGTTGTAGATCATGATTGAAAAGCATTGGCAGAGCTATGTAGGGAACCTTATGCAGCACCTGTCTGCAATGCACCTGTTATAGCAGGCTGTCCCTTTTAGAAGAGCCAAAATCTACTGGAAAAAAAAAAAAAAAAAGCAAAAATCCCCAAATCTTTCTGCTGGTGTAATGTCTAGATGGGAGAATTTTTAACTGAGAGCCTAATTATATGCAGACATCCTTAAAAATATTTAAAAGGAATCCTCACTCTTGAATTTCTAAAGAAATTTGTATTCCCATAGCTAAATTTAGGTCTGAAAGCACATATCAAAGAACAAGATTGGTGGTATCAGTTCTCTAGGGGCCTTCATGTCTTGGTGGATGGAAATTCTAATATTGATTTAGAGGGAGCAGGTTTGCATTTCTGCAGTCATGGAAAACTGAGTTTCCCCCTCACCTTGTGCAGAACCAACAGCCTTCCTTTGATGGCCAGATAGCATCACATTCTGTGCTTTCCCTGTCCTCCTACCTGTCACCTTTAGCTCTGACATGAAGCAGCAAATCGTGGATGTGTGGTATGATGATGGCACTTCCTTCTGTGGTGCCTTTTCAGCTGGAGAAGCATAGCTCTCTTGGTCCCCAGGAGTACATGAATTCCTGTACTGGGACACTCTGGGGTCTCGTGGACACTGGGCTCTGCTGTTCACCTTCAGCTGGCAAGTGGTAGTGCACTGCCTAGCAAGTGTAGGACCTGAGAGCACTTCAGTCAGCATCTGAGTCAGAAAAACTTCTTGTTACAGAGAAAAATGATACAGAGAGAAGGTGTAGCTGTCCTGGTTTCTGACAAAGTTTTTCACATGGGAACTGCTACTTGTCACCTACCTGTGAATGGGAAGTATCTTGTGTTTCAAAATGTTTTTGTAGGACTCAAACTTTTGAGTGGTTAATAAATAAGTCAGGAATCTTAAGCTGAGATTTGTAGATGAATGTTACTAACTTTTATACTAGAATCCTTAATTGACTGTTTTTCATGTTCAAAGTAAAAAAAATTACAAATGAAACCTGCTTTTAATGTGATTTAACAGAATTCAGTTCTGGAATACAAGCAGCTCTGTGTTTTCCCTAATGAAAACATACAGTTAAAATAGAGTTGAAGTTGAGAGTATACTTCAGTAACATGGAGGTAAAAGAAATTACCAAGGTGCTGTCATTATCCCTAAAACAACTTTTACAAGCCCAAGAAATCAATATGCTGAAGACATTTAAATATGATTAAACTTAAAAGAAATGCAAACTTATTAAAGTAGGAAAATATCTACTTAAGGCAAGTAAACAACTTTCACTTTGCCCTGTAGTGATGTCAGGTAATAATTATATAGCTACACATTTTGTTGTCTACTAGAACTGATTTTTGAAGATCCTTTGTGCTTTATACCTCTCCCTTCCTTTGTAGCATCACTGCATGGCAGAGAGAGATGGCTACATGCTGAAGAAAGAGGAGTGACTTGGGACGTGGAGGACAGGAACAGACCAAAGGTAGACCTAAGGGGAGAAGCAGGCTGGAGGGACTACATGGAGGGGAAAGAAGGGTCATCTGGGGACAAGAGAGCCTAAGGGAGGACAGCACAAAACACAGTGAAACCAGAGCTGGGTGAGTCCTGTCAGTGAGGACCTTTTGCCATTGCTAGCATCAGAGAGGATTAAGGCTTTTTGGACTTCTTCAAAGCCAAACTGCACAGGGAGTGAGCTACAGTGCAGGAGGCAGACTGTGTGCCAAGGAGCAGGGAGGGAGCATCTTAAACAGATTTTGCCCAACAAATAAGATCTTTGCAGAACTGCACCCAGACTTATAATGTATCTGTTTCTGATGTGTTTCTTCCTTCATCCCTGCTTCACATCCATCATCTGTTCTGCCGCAGTATCCCATGGAGCCAAAGCTGCAGTGCCCTAGGGGCCTTCCAAGCTTCCGTGCAGCTAAACAGACTTTACCTTAAATATTGGGGGCCAAGTCTTCTACGGTGAAAACTGTTCAACATGAATCAAATGTTACTTATGCCTTCAACTCATTACAACCATTAAGAGTGTAGCATGCAAATTAGGAGTTGCCTGGAATCTTCCCACAGCCTATTACAACAATTAAATAGAGCAACCTTTGCTAGCTTCCTAAGTAACTATTTTTACCGTAGGGTCAGTTTGCAATGAACTGTAACTACTTGGAAAATTTGGAGAGTTTTTGATGTTATTAAAACATTTAGGCTGATAGTGTGCTCAATTAATTTTTTTTTAACATTCCTGGTCATATCATTCTGAGTTATAAGCTAAAGACTGCTATATGCTGCAGTCTACAATTATTACAAAAATGTTAAGCATTGTTAAGCGCTAAACTTTACTTATAAAGCCTCCATTGTGTTACCGAATTTCCTATCTTCCTTTGGATTTATAATCTGAAATATATATACAATTTTCTTAATTTTCTTTTCTTAATTTTCTTTCCCTCCAATACTTGCACTTTTTTAATGTCAACATTCTCTTGCAATTTTTAGCTTGTAAGCTCTAGCCAAATCTTTTTTTTTTGCCTTCTCATATAACGATTCCAAACAGGTCTTGAGTGAGTTGCAGTCCCTCCCTCAGAAAAAAATCTCTGACTGAATTTCTTTGTGAAATAATACAAATCTCTGCAGGTCTGCAACTGACCTGGTAGTTGTCTGAATATATTAAAATGCACCATTTTTTTTTAAAGGCAAGGTCATGTCAGATTCCTGTAAGAGGCTGCAGTTTCCTCTGCCAGCCTTCCCTGTTTTGTAGCACACCCTGGAACTCAGGGGCAATGCTCAGGAAAATTCAGGCTATGTTCCAGGAGAAGTAACAAAGCAGCAGATATTCAAGTGGTTTTGAATGAAGAGAGCCCTATTCAAAGACAGCTCAAATATTACTCTACTATTTGATGTGACTTCTTGACTTACAGTATTTTCATTCTTAATAGGAGACAAAGTTGAATGTCAATCATGTCATATCCCTAGAACTGTATAGCAATACTTTAAAAGCCTGTGTTGTAAGTGCAGCTATGTCTCATGTCATGATATGGGATTTCTGATAACACTAACTTCATTAGCTCACTTGGAAGGTCAAATCCTGATTTAAATACAGCCATATGCATATTTCGTAAGCCTCTCTAGGCTCCAAGGTTGCTCAGTGCTAGTAAGATCTTGGAGCCAAACAGCTGTTTCCTAGACCACAAGTCCTATCTCCTCCTTGGAAATGAAGGTTAGCTATGGACCGCACTAGAGGGCACAGTGATTAAAATGGTGTTGGCTGCCGAGCACCTTGCCTACATCTTTGGGCAGGAGGGCCGCACTGGTGAAAGTGACCATTAAAATATCAGGACTTTAATGCATTTTGAGTCTATTGTGCGCAAGGGGAGCAACCTACTGACACTAGTAATGGCTGAAGTGACAGTATGGATGAGCCTCAAACACTGCAGCCTGGTGGTCTTCATCATGCAAGTTTTGAACATCAACTAAATTCTTCACTGTTGTAGGTGCATCCAGTACTGGCTAACGAGCTGAAAAAGTGAGAGGGTGAAGACTAATCCTAGTCATCATCCCAGTGCAGAACACAGAGGACAAAACACCTCAGCAGTCTTTGCTTCAGTGACTGTGATCACTAGGAGAAACTAAGATGTTTTCCCTCACACCTCACCTCACACCTTAGAAAACTTAACTGCAGTTGATTGGTTGTCTGATTTACAGTCACATTACCAAAGCTAATTACAGTTTTCATACATTGATCCTCTTGTGAATGTTTTGCTCCTAGATCATAGAAATTTGTTTACAGATTCCATCACCCCTTCTTTTCTGGAGGTACATTCTGAAAACGCAAAAGGAAAATATTAAAGTAAAAAAGTAGATGTGGATTGGATGATAAAGAGTTACTTATTGTATAGCATTAATATCTAAGGCCTGCAATCATATTCAAAGCTACCTTGTGTATAATTAAAAATAGAATAGGCTATTAATACCAACATTTTCTGACTCTACCTGAGGAGAGCACTATTCATCTAAGGAGCTGAAGGCACTTTACAAAAATAGGTAAATGCTACTCCAGTCCTGCACACAGGAAAAGTATTTCATAGAGTGTACCATTAGCATATCTAAGTTAAACAAACCCCAAGTCACACAGTGAATAAATGGCAGGAATGTGGAGAAGAGCCAAAAAATTGTACTTAGAATAGGACTTTTTCTCATCCTGCAGCCCAGAACTCTCAATAGTGACAATACCATCAGAACACAACACCAACCCATAGTGCTCTATACCAGCAGCAGCAAGCTGATCTGCTCTCTTGGGTCCTTACCATAAATACATTGAACATGACTAATTAGAGCATTGTTCACTATCATGTACAGCTCAACCTTCACTTCGTAGAAGTGACACAGGAGAGGAGACCACCCCGCATGGTGTAAGGAAGTGATAATCTAAAAAAATTAATATCTGAAGCAGTGATCTATAAAAACTGGTATCTGTCTTGCTCTAGAAGAAGTAAAGTCAATTAGTAGGACAGTGTATTTGACAAAGTTCTCCTGACAGAAGGAAAGAAAGAGTGCACTGTCTCCAGCTACTGTTTCCAGCTACAGCTACTGTTGCAGTCTTGGGCACAGCTTTACTGCTTACCTACTTAAGGTGTCACTAGCATTGGCATGGAGAGTATGGCAGTATCTTGATTCTTGCATATACCATAGAATATAACTATACAGATTCATCCAAAATATTGACTCAACATTTTCCCAAATGTGATTTGTTCTCCTGTTGGAATAAGCAATACTAATACTTAAACTCTAAGAAAAACAGGTGCATCAGAATGCTCTCTATAACATAGCTTCAGCTTGTGCACCTTTGCTAGTCACCTTCCTGACCTTTTCACTTTTCCTGACTTGTAATATTCACCTGAAAAGAATATACCATTACATAATTATTCAAGATGACTTTTCTTGCGTTTGCACTTTCTCATGCTATAAGAAAACAGATAGAATCTTTTCTTTTTTCTGATAGCAAGTAGATTTGCAAACATTTCATATTAAATATTTCATCAAAAATTATTAATCTTCTTGAAGCTTTTGTATGTGAAGGCATCTCATCACGTCTTTACTTCATTTGTGACAAACATAACTCATAAACGTTGTCTGACACAGGAAAGTAGATTATCTTCTCATAGTAATTCTTATATTTCAGTTTCTAAGAGAGAAAAGCCTGGCAAAGAAACAGAAAGTTGTAAAGGCTGCCATTATTTTGCAGGCCTGCCATTTCTTCATCTGAATTTCAGGAAAGATTTCTACCGTATAAAGTCTGGCCTGAAAACTTCCTAGTGGCTCAAGTGAAAGGAACAGAGCAAGTATCTTAGTCGGACAGAGCAATGACTGGGAACTCTTTTAGCTGGTATGTGGATTTCTAACGCCATTACCCTCAGAAATGGAGGAAGAATCTAGCTAATTCTGGGTGCAGTCTCCTAGTGCGGCTCTTCTGTCTTCCCTTGACAACTTAAATGCCCCTAATCCCTTTTGCCAGGTGATTTTTAACATAAATACCTGTTTTGATCCATGTTGCTGTATCCTCCTTTTTGTTTCAGAGCCAGGAGCCAACCTAGTAATATGGAGACAATCAAGCACAGAGGGATTGAGTCATAGGTTACAACTGAGAAAAAAAATGCAAGACGAGACAAAGGACATAGTATTCCAGGAGCAAGCAAAAACCAAAAACTATTTCAGGAGATTAGCACAAGAATGACCCACAAAGTCGTTTGCCTCATGAAACAACTACCTAAAAGCTTTTACTTAGAGACATAAGTGTATATGATGACATTTTGGCTCAAAAGTCAGTAGATGAAGGTTTTTTGGTTGAAATATCTGCCTTATATTTATTAAGATTCTGGGCTAAATAACTTAGGGATCTCTTGGTTGTTGACACAAGCTAAATTGCCAAGGCATACACAGAGAATCTTGCCTCTTGTGTTCCCCCGGAGAAATACAGATGGATGCAAAAGGTCTTATTGTTTTCCTGCCATTTGCCACAAACATGCTTTTGTATCCAAGAGCCGTGGAGGGAGCCTAAATTTCTGTCTTACCTAGGCAGCTATCTTTCAGACTGGTATATACTCTGGAGGTGTTTTGCCTGATAAAATATGCAGTGTAGGGGGCCACAGTTAGTCAAGTTTCTCCATTTTCCTATCTTTTCCAAGCATTTTCTCCTGCATGTCGTATTTAAAGCAGGCAGCTATATATTCCAGAAAAGAAGTGCTTTGGAGGACCTTGCCTCTATGGAGGCTGCCTGGATTCATCCCCTGTGAAGCAGAAGGCACAGAGGTACTCTCCTGCTAAATGCTATAAGTGCCACATTCCACTTCTGTTTTGTTTTACGCAAGCACTAAAATGAGATAATTTAGGTTGGACAGACCTGTGGGGGTCATCTAGCCATATCTCTTGCTCCAGGCAAGGTTAACTTGAGAGTCTGCAGATTGTTCAAGGCCTTCTCCAGTCAAAAATTGAAAATCTCCACGGATGGAGATTCTACAGCCAGCTTCTCTGGGCAAATTGTTTCAGAGTGTAACTAGTCCCACTGTGAATGCTTTTTTCTTTTTGTCTAGCTGGAATTTCCCTTGCTGCAACTTGTTGCCATTGCTTCTTGCTCTTTTGCTGTGCCTCTCTGAGAAAAATCTGGCTCTGTCTTTGCTGTAACCCTGCCTTAGGTCGGTGAAGACAGCAATTCGATCCTTGCCTCTTTTTCTAGGTGAACAAATTCACCTAGAATTTTCTAGGTGCACTCAGCCGCTCCTCTCGTGCCTCCACTCCCCCTAACAGTGTCCCTTCACTGGACTCTCCAGTCTGTTGATACTGCTATTGAACTGTAACTATAACTGCTGCTATAAAGCTAGTAAGGTTGTTAGTAAGATGACTGGTCTGTGTGATACTCGTAGCTCTGATTAAATACACAACCATGTTTTTCTCTTTCATAAAACTACCCAAAAGGGCTTCTGTAATGAGGATGCTAAAATAATCTTGATTATACTTGTTTATATCAATTCTCATCAAAGGTGATAAATATTAATGCAAGAAGGAGTGTAAGGTAAATCGAGATGATCAGAAAACAGCATTTTAAAACAGAATTATCATCTGGTGGATCACTGTCTAGAAAGGATTGCAGTAAAATGTATCTGTTGACCTTTTAATTATTAGCTTTTATATGTCCTTATTCCTTATGATATTTGAAAACTGTACTTAAATGTGGAATCAAAGCTTTGATTTATCAAGGTAGAATGGGTTCAGTAAGTGGTAGAAAAAACCACTTGATTATCACAGTTGATAATTTTCTTAGTGTGAATCTATCCAGGAGAGCCTATGTTAGTCTGCTAACAATGTGTATTGTATAATTTTAACAAGACAATCAGGGGAAATCAGGATGGTGGAAACTGACAATTAAAAGGGATTTAATGCCGAGGGGTGGGGGGGAAGAGTATCCCAAAAGAAGGTCATATAAAATTACAGCAGTGGGAATTGCCTTAGTGATATCACCTGGTCTGGCTTGATCTATCTAAGGGAGCCTGGCAATTTAAGAGAGGCTGTGGCTTTAAGAGAGGCTCTGCTGATACATCAGCAGGATTGAACTGGCCAGTAGTGACACAGCTGTTGAGACTAAAGTAAGGCTTATGTGTGTGCTCCTCTGTAGTTAAGTTTCTCCTCTACAGTTAAACTTCTTCTCTGTATTGTCTAGTTGATATTAGCTACCACATTGTTACAGGCTCTCTGTGTCACTTGGTTTTATATTTTTGTGTTTCCATTGCTGCTTGTGAGTTGTGTGCAGTACAGGTGAGTCCAGTATGCCGCTCTCTGATGGCACTGTTTAAGGTGGGTCAGTCTGGAGTCTCAGGGTGGTTGAATCTGAAACTGCTGCTGTTGCAAGGAGCCTGAGACCTCCTGAGGAGCTAGGACAAGGAGCAGGGTGGGTGAACCGCAGCCCTGGCGTGCGCTGTACTGCTCCAGCCATGCTCTTGACAAGGCAAGTGCACTCTGTGTTTTGAGACTGTCTTGGGCATACATTTAAATGGCTGTGCTGCTTAACAGAAGGACGTATGTGAAATAGATATGGAACTGGATATGAAAGAAGCCTGTGGTTGCACAATGGTTTGGCATGGCTTTGGCCATCCGTTAAGCATCTTCCTGCACTGCAATGGTAAATGTTGCTGGATGCACAATTGGATGCCTGTGTCAGAGGCTCATGACCATGAACTCTGCTAGTTTGTGAGTGTCTTTACATAGAAAACTGAGGTAACTGGAGAGATGCTTTAGTCTCTTTCATCTGTTTTTCCTCTGCTGTTTATTCACCTTCCTTCCAATCGCTGCTATATTTTCTGGGCCATGCCCTGGTGATTAGCAGTGGTTGAGGCCAAGCCTTCATAAAATGTGGCTTTTAAATCAGTTAGTCACAGATGAGTTAATTCAAAGTGATGTATGCAGAGCTCTTGCCTCTTGCTGCCACCAATGGTAGGTGGTATCCACTTTAAAAAAAGTTGCAAATCCTTAACTTTGTTTACATAAGGGACTGTGTTCACTGCTTTGGCTGTGGAAGTATGTTTCTTATTCTGTCTTCTTTTATCAGTTAGACCACTTCCTTTTTAAATTGCTAGGTAAACTCCTGATTGATAATGAGGAAGTGCGCGTGATACTGTGTGAAACAATGCAAATGAGCACTGATGAGAAGAGAGCCTTTGGGATTCTTAAAGAGCAGCCAGAGCTTTTGTTTTTCCAAAGCTATTATCTCTGCTGTTTGTCTGTCCTTCAACAACCTGAGCGACATCAGGACTTAGGAGATTAGCTATTGGTCGGTTGTATTATAAGCAAGGTGGAGAACCTCTTTAAAATTAATGACTTTAATGATGTCAAATATTGATCTAGGGGGGTTTGGGTGGTTCTCCACCCCAGCCCTTGCCCTGAAGTAGTGGTGGTGGTGTGTTTATATAGCAGCATCTAGCAGGAACTGCTTGGGAAAGCTAATAGGTTCCTGAGTATGCTGGGAGGTGAATAGGCTATCAAAAACATCCAGTTTTGCAAGCAGATGATGACTGTCCTTTTTCTTCATCTACAACAACAATGTGTTTATGGATGAAGAAAAGAAAGGATTCAAAAACTTCCCTCTGTCAGAAGTCTGATGGGAATAACGTTACAGAAAAATGATGAATCTTCATTGGACATAGTAATTTAGGCTTGTCAGGCTTTGTTCCAGCCTCTCTTCAAATCATGTTAATTATGATAATGTTAGTATCCATTTAAAGTGTTGTCAAAAGGTTTTTCTGCATATATTGATGTACCTATGATGATGAGGAATGCATATTCCCTATGATGATGAGGAACGCATATTCCATGTATAACTGGAGAGCTCTGCGTGGTACAAAACTTAAGTTATTTTGGTCAAAATTTGAATTCTTATTTTTTTTTTTCCAGAAAAGTAAGGGAATTCAAAGAAGTTAACTTAATGTATTTTTCTACCCTGAACTGTGAAAACAAGACTAGTTCTGCTCTTAGCTGGACTTTGAAAATGGAAATAATTATGTAATTAAGAGTGTACTTAATTCTATTATGCTATCTATAAAATTCCACAGTCTTAAAAACTATGTTCTAACATTTTACAAAATATAATTCATATAACTGAATTTCATATCCTACCAAGTTATGCAATTAAATAGCACATGATTATTTCTTACAATTAAAGATTGCAAAAAAAATTCCTACATAAGTGATATATTTAACAACTTTTTATGCTAAATAGTTGACATAGTTAATGCTGTAGTCACTTAATTCAAATCTAATTCACTAAACACTAGTTTGAAAATGTGAGCTTTTCACTAAGTGATGTTACTCATATTTTTGCTGCTTGTTTTTTTTTTTTCATAGTTCTTTTGAATTATGCGTCAGTGATGTGCTGATGTTCATGAAACGCATTTATTGTTGGAGGCAATGCCAAAAGTAGTATAGATACTGAAGAGGAAAAATGTGTGTACTGTTTGACAAAAAACAACAACAAAACAAAAAAAGTAGTAACTAAAGAGCAGTCCTGCAGAAAACTCTTCTGGCTTGGTTCTGTCTTGGAAATAATAGTATTTCTTTTCCAGTTTTGTGTCTGTAAGACAACAGATATATAGCAACTACCTTTGAAGCACATTAGGACTGTTTTGTCTAAAAACTAAGAGAGGAAAAGCCAGGGAGAGAAGACGAAAAGTCAGTGACAGTGAGTGGAAAGCAGAGCAGGACCATCTGATAGCTGCAGTGCTCTAAGCTGAGAGCCGGTCACTGAGTAGCCTCGAAATACAAAGAAACCAGGAGGACTCAGTGGAAAGGGATTTAAACCTTAAGCGTGGATCCAGGAGCAGCATTTCATGAGGGACAGTTTCTAAAGGACTTCTGTAATTTATTGTTTGATTCTGAATTATAAAACTGGGAAAAGGTGATATTAATTTGACTTTGTTGCAATGCTTGCTTTGCACTGTTAATCCTAGTATCTATATAGTTGGAAAAAAGATACCAGCTGGTTATAGGCTACAAATTACCATATTAATGTTTTATTTGTGTGGGAATATAATTGTGTTAGTTAACTGTTTTGATGTGGTTACAGCACTTGGCAGTCTGTAAATGTGCCCCACTGACTTGGGGAAATCAGAAATCTTCAGGTATAAAGGTGGTAGGCCCAGTTATACCATCCTTATCCAGGAGAGCACCCTGCTGCTCGGGTGAGATTCCCATTTTGGAAAGAGCGGTGGTGTGGACTCATGCCAGCAGAGTAGAGGCCTCTGGAGAAGGAGTGAAGGGTAACTGTGGGAAGAGAAACGCAGGAGATGCTAAGCCAAAAGTGCTTTCAGAGGGCACACGGCTGCCTCCACGCAAGGCTTCTCTGTTTCTCAGTGCTGATAGCTATTGTCTGTCTATGTGAGACTTCTTTTGCTAATACCTGTGTTATTACCCGAGTGAATTTGCAATTCCTTGTTATTTTGCTGTTCAAAAGGTACTTATCAGTCTCTAGTCACTATCAGTTCACTTTGCTCCACCTTATTTCTTAAACTTTCTGTCTTTTTACTTTATTTTTCCTGCCAAATGGAAGTGGAGGAAGCCCAAAAAATGCGAAGAAGGGATACGAATGAACAGAACGAAATGATAATCTTCATGTTGTCATTTGTACCCTTTTCTTTACTTTATTCTTCCTTTTCCCTTATCCTTTGTTTACTTCTCCTTCATTTATTTCTCTCTCCTTTCATCTCTGTCAGTGTTGCCAAAAAGTCTTATTTTTTAATCCAATAAACAGACATTGCATTTGTGCCGTTAATGACTAATATGCTCAGTCTGCAGAACTGAAAGAGTTAAACACACCAGCACTCTGTAACCTAGATAAAAGTATGCATTTTAATTTCTAATAAAAAAAAATCAAGCAGGTATGAATAGCAATAAAATTGTTCAAAATGTTTAAATTGAAGGAAAACAATTGAAAATGGATTTAGAAATATAATGTTTAGTTAAGCAAGCTATAACGTTCTGTTATTTTAATCAGCACTGTAAAACAATTCAGACTGCGCTGGAAGAAACTTCTTATGTTTTAACATATAATTCTCCCCCTCCCCCAAATATTCACTAACTTTTTTTTATTAAAGTTTTAGTCATTCTGTAGTCCTTGGCAATTGCATATTCTTTGTGTAAAAGTTTTCAGTTTTTGATCTATTTCCTGTTGGCCTTAATACAGCCAGCCCTGGACAGAGTAGTTGAACAAATTTCCAGGCTGTCATGTGAAGGCCTAGATGTTTTACATAAGTCCTGGAGCAGCAAATAAACAAAAGATACACTACCACAATTTGTGCCCTCAGAAAAATGCAGAGGACGGCCTGGGCAAGAGGAGTCCCGATTCGGTGGTAAAGCTTGTCTCTGCATTCCCTGGGTATGTTGCTGTGGAGGTAATGGGAAAGGCTAAAACCTCAGCTGCTGCTGGGTTATAGGCTATTCTGCGAACACACTGAAAAAGATCATGTCTTGAGGGTGAAAAGTAGGACAAAAAACATCTATGGTTGTCTCCAGCCTTGGCTTCTTGCATTGCTGTAACCAGATTATAGCTCTCATTTGGGTAACTGAAACCTTGGAAAGTCTAAGCATGTGCAAATTGATTCAGATAAGCACTTTTACTTTAGATATACCTGCATAGTTTCCAGATAAATATTCCTGGCCTCTATTCCAAACTTGTGATGCTCTATTTCTTTATCCCTGCTGAAGGAAGCTGATTGTCTTGCTAGTTGTTGAGCATCCAACATCTTCATATGAGACTTTGATAGAAGTTCTCTCTTTGTCCTGCACCTCCTTCAGCATAGCTTTGTAGGCCTGACACTACTGCCTGTATTTCTCTGAGGAGAGTGTGAGGGGTGTCTGCAACCAGTGAGGCTGGGGTACTGCTCCAAGGTGGGCGCTTACTGGCTTTCAGACTGTCTGAGCCCAAACCGAGCCACCCAGCTCATGTCCAAGAGTCGCCTAAAGAAGTTCTCACTTTTGCCAGCCAAGTTGCCTTCAGCAGCTGCCCTGTGAGGTGATGGATAGGGGAGCTGCCCCAGCAGAAGAGGGGCCTGGTGTGCAGCTGGGCAACGCTTTCCCCTCCATGGCCTCTTCCCGCTCCCTCCGTATGGGAGCATGGGCAAATTGCTCTCCCAGGCTGACCCTTGCTTTACCCCACAGTTCTTTCTGGCTGTTCATTTAAATTCCAAAAGAGATGCAGAGAAAAGAGGATCTTGCTCTGTGTCTGTGGTGTGCCCAGCCCCGCAGAGCCCTCATCCCTGCTCAGATCCCTAGGTACCGCTCCAAAAGAATTCCTCAGAAGAGAAGCCATATCGGTGATAAATCACTGCACGAGAGGCTGCCAAAGACGTCAAGGGAGAGGAGAAAGGAAGCTCTCTGCCCTGCCTTTTATTCTCAGGGTTACTTCATTTGCGGAGAGAGAACTGTGGGCTGAAAATGGAGATTTCTCTTCTTAATCATCCAGTTTTCCTAACACAGGCCTTCGAACAGTGAACAATTCCTAGGCGTATTGGGATGACTGACACACACAGGGACAGCTTGATGTCCTACATGCAGTCCTTGCCACTTTTCAACAAGCTTTTTAGTGTTTAGGATGTGTGTATTAAATAAGATTTGAGCTTTAGAATAGATACTAAATCTTTGCAATGTGCTGCATTCCCATTCTGTGAGACTCCAGTGCCAGTGCTGAACTGAGGGGAGGCGGGTGAACTTAAATTAACCCAGGAGAGGAGGGTGAATGCTGCTTTCAAGCAGCAGATGCTGCAGCACCAAATAAGCATATTGCACAATAAATAGCAGTCATGGCTTTAATTAGGAATTCAATTGAAGTTGGAAACCACTTGCCTACAGTAAAATTGTCCTATTTAACATTTCTATCAACATTTTTTATCATTGGCATTGTTGCTTTTAATTTAACTTTCAATTTTAACTTTCATTGTTATAGATAAAATCTGTCTCTCTGTCTCTCTCTCTCTCTCTCTCTGTAACCACATTAATAGTTCTTTCCTGTGAATCTATCTTGATCTTGCACTTGAATCGCAGGCACTGAACAAATCTGAGAGATTCAGGCCAAAAAAAATGTCACTCATTCAACTAGCTATCCAGAACCTGGAAAAGCCATGCTCTTGGATCACTAGCTCTTTTTGGAACTCGGGAATGTGTGTTTGACACCCAGACAAAATGCTTTCTTTAAAATTTGTGGTCTGGTGGTGAAAGGTGACAGCCTGTCAATGCTCAGATTATAGGAACAAATAGCAAACAGGGACTGCTTTTAAGTATTCAGCTAAATGTATAAGTGTTCAGGAAAGGGAAAAACTTGCTTGCTCTTTCACCAGTGTCCTTGTAGTGTACCTGTTGCAACTTTAGTTGATGTTGAACTTTGGTTAGCTATTTTTGGTGCTGGCAGCCTGAATAAGGCCTCCTGCACTTTCAGTTGAGGATCAGCGTGTGATACGTGATTCCTGGTTGCTGCAGAGGAACTTGTGTGATGGCAGTAGTAACAGGCCAAGGAGAGGGAGATGCCCAAAAGGGCTCACAGGATCTATATTTCCAAGGATCCAGCAGTTTCAATGTTGGATGTCATAGAGGCGGTCTGTGCCCGCCAATTAGGTGTAAAACAGAAATGGGGTGGATGGTCTACTAGTGGGAGTCCCCTGGACCTGTCAGTAGGGACACTAAGCTGGGAGGGACTGGGACCCTGATGCCAGGGCACTGGGCTTGGAGAGCTGTGGATCAGAAGTGGGGATCCTGGTGGACAGAGCAACACCTGCTCCAGGCGGTTCTGTGTTAAAAACACCCCTCTAAAATAGAAAGCCTCTGCTATGAGGACAGTGTCACAGCTATGCCATGCTATAGGAAAGATTGAAGGCATCGCCAACATCTTCAGTCACTAATAGGTAAAAATTCAGATAAGCCTACGAGATAAATTGACTCCCATGGTACAGATAGAGGTGACTGTTGCTATGCCCAAGTTGCCTTATCTCACCTGGGGGAAATTCGTGTCACAGTGTCTGGTAACTGGAGTAATCCAGAGCATATAAGCAGGAAAAACCTATTACATTTCTGAAAGAGTTTAATACCACAAAGAACACCAAAGTCTTCCACACCCCTATCAAAAGTGGGCAGTCTCCAATGCAAGAGAGGGAAGTGATAGGAAAAAACAAACAACCCACTTAACTTTGCAAGGGAGGCTTGTCCCAAAATGAATATGTAGGCGTGCCCAAACTATGTGTAGGGTAGGGACAGTAACTGAGCTTTGTATCTGTATTCAGGCTGCAGGCTAGTGAAAGCATCCTAAATTATAGACATCCATTTATTCCTGCTCTGGTTAGGAAATAATTTTCCAAAGCCTAGAACACACAAGCAATGTTTGTGCTGAGTGTTGTAAGAGCTTATAAAGAGCTGAAATTCAGCCAATGTGAAGCTAGATGTAATCTGTTCAAAAGTACCCTGTGAAGAATGATATATTAGTAAATATATCAAAAAGAGAAAAAGACTAGGAGTGAAGAACCTGATAATGTGAGCTCAAACATATTGTTGAAAGAAAATACAGTTAGATAAAAAGAAGCAAACAAAACTTATTTACGCATCTATTGTATTGAACTCTGAATTTTTGGAGTAACTAATGGGCAGTTAAGCTTCAGGAGACAGTCTTTGTGTCAAAAGTTTGACATACCATATTCCTTGAGCTCTCTAAAACTATAAGATACTTGGATTCACTTGTCAAAAGTGGAGAAAGTGGTGGATTTCCAAATTTCAGACAATAAGTCATAGTCAAGAAACTATTCCCAGAACTATATTTAAGGAATAAAAACAATGGCAAATCACACAGGAAGTAAAGGAATAAGTTTATAAAAAAACTGTAGCTGACAGGGAATTGGCTACTGATCCTGTATCTAGTTCTTTAGATAAGTAGTGGCTTTCTTTTTTTTTTTAAAAAAAGCAAAACCATTTTTCCAACCAAAACACTTTATTCATCTAAAATTTACCTTTTCAAGTGAGTTCTCTTTCTGAAACTAATTTTGAAAACACAAAATTTTCATTTCAAGTTTTGCCAAAAGAAAACTCTCTGGAAAAAAGATATCCTCTTTCAGTGTGGAAGTCACATGAAAAGTATTTTTTTAAAACGTGCATGGAGAAAGTTATGCCCAGAGTCGTTTACAAGGCTTATTTTGTGAATGTTTGCAAGGTGCTTTGAGATCTCAACAGTGCAAAATATTCTTTTTTTACAGATAGTACTGCGGTAGATTTCTCACAAGGCATAAGCACAGATGAAGTGGTGACTATATTGAGAGACCAGAGAGGAAGAAACCTGACCAGAGGTGAGTCTGACTGGAATATGGATTAAATCCTGCTGCCTCTGGAGCACACAGATCTGCCAAAACGTAAGTGATACGTACGGCCTTACAAATAAAGCCAAATTAGGTCCAGTTCCTGAATAACACCTGTCAGTTATAGGTTGGAAGCAGTAGATATAGTCTTTCCGTTTTCTTTCTCTGTGAGTGGTCTTAGATTTTCTTTGTTGGTTTAAGACTCAGGGAGAATGTTTTTGGATGTGATCTTTTTATACACTACATCTTCCATTTTAAGTATGATCAGGGTTAATATAACATATGCAAACTATATCCAGACTATTACATTTACCAACACCGAACTTTTATGAAGATAGGGTAGCTTTTTAGTAATCCTCACTGGCTTTTATTTCCCTTCCTTTTTAATATTTCAATGAAAAAATATATGTTACCATTTATTATTTTACATTTTTTTTGTAAAAGTCTATTTGTGTTGCTTTTGGCCAAAGAGGTACTGTAACTTGCTCCAAATTGCCCTCCTCCTGGAGCAATCCATGGAAATGTGTTGCTATTGTGTTAGTACCAAACATATCTAGAAGACGGAAATCACAAGGATAAATGCAATATTTTTCTTTGCTCGACTTCTGTCTAATGAGCTCTGCTATTGAGCAATTGGAGTTCTTCATTCTAGCCCTCTTCTTCCTAGCTCCTGTGTGAGTGAGTGCATGAATTCTTAATATCCCCATTTCCCCATCTGTAAAATGGGAATTTTTATACTTTCCAGCTCTATAAAATTTATAATGCAATTAATTGGATATTGACAGAGCACTCTGAGACCTCAGGTGGTAGGCACTATATGTAAACATTTTGACAGTTATTACTTCTGGGTTAAAAATAGAAATGTTTAGGAATCATATTTGGAAAAAGGCTAAGAGAATGTATATGGCTGTTGTCGGTAGAAGTGTTTTGATGATCTCTGTTACTATTTCATAAAAGGAGTCTCAGATCCTATACCTTGGAATTCATCTGTTTAAAAACGAGTTCCCCATTCACATTATCTTTTCAGCAAGCTCCTCTATTAATGGGAAAGCCATTAGTTTTGCAGAGAAGAGATAAAAGGAAAAGCAAAAATAAGTTGGTGGATTGTTGACCTAATATTCCTATAATGTTGACCTATTAAAGTTCAGTGTAATACATTACACTAGTTGGGAACAGCATTGGCTAACCCAAAGGATCAGAACTAAGAATAATGTTTCTCACTACTCTTTTTGGCTGACCTTTTGCTTAGCTGTGAGCTAAGGTCATTTTCACTCTTGGTTGGGCTTCCTTGACAGCTAAGATGGCTTCTTTATGAAGATACCGAGATAAACTAGGGTCATGCATTCATTCACATTGCTAAAACCACTTCATCAAGTACTGCTTCTATATAAAATACTCCTGATCTAATCAAGAAAACATCAAAATCCTGCAAAGTGCCCTTGTTAATCCTGTCACTTACTACCTAGACCATTTTTCAAGATGATTTAATTAGCAAAGTAAAAAGAAGTTACTATTCTTTTGGCGTTATTCACACACGTTAAAATGTATGCGTTGGCTTAAGATATAAATAACTTGCATAGACAGAATACATATGCAAATGTAGCACTGACATTTAAAAGCAAAGCTGTATCCTTCAGTCTTTACACCATAAGCCAGGCATGATCTGATTTTTCTGCCAGTATTACCAGAACTCCAAAGCCATAGTAAGAGGTCTACCTTTGCAAATTTGCAAATACAGATGCAGGGAAAAAGAAGTCTTACTGGAAAGAGCTATGCACAGCAAAAGTGTAGTGACATCTCTAGTTTTTCCAAAACCAAAATGGCTTTCCACAACCAAGAATTCTAGAATTTGTTCTATACATACATGCTAACCTCTAAAAATGGTTAGTGATGGAAAAACTAAAATGGCAACAAGAACCCATGAAGCTACCCTAGTTTAACCCTAGAAGCAATTCCCCCTTTTCAATAAAGTGTAGACTTACCAGAGCTAATTGTCAGCATGTTCTTTATTACTCCATCACAGTTATAATATCAGAGTGCTCCTAAGGTGTAATTAAAGATTTACCTAGATTTATGAGATTTTATCATCAACAACAGGTTAAAGAATGCCAGGGAGACCCATTGTGCAAGGGTTTTGCTCAGCATTTTTCACAGCAGTAAGGGCATTACAGAATTACTTCAGTGCTTTAGAAAAGCTTCACTGTTCGGCGCTAATGTAAGGGGCGTTATTAGAAAGGGGAGGCAATGCATGCATTAGGCCAACTGTGGGCCTTCTCATCTTTTCTGAAAAAGAAAGAAAGAGAAGCTAAAAGAATAGGATGAAAGTACTCTGAAGAATGAAATTAAATAAGAAACTATGGTTATCACTTATCATAACAACAGTAATAATATGCTGGAAACAGGAGATTTTTCTCAGAGTCCCTGTAGCCCCCTATACTTCCTTAACATGGTTCCTTTCCTTGGCAATAAATAAGTGCTCTTCCACCTGAATTTTATAGAGCCCACGCTTTTAAATATTAACTAAACAGTGCTGAATGTTGTAGGCTTCCGGATGTTACTATATTTATTATAAAACTGGTCATTGGGTGTATTTAGCACATGTAGATGATGAGATGAACCTTGAAACTCTGGATGCAATAGAAACAGTTTGTAATGATATTTAAAGAAATTATGGTACCTCATCTTCCAGTTTACTATGGACGGCATCAAACTGCAAAAGCCAAACCTGACTTTGATTAGTGCTTAAATCATGGGAACTCTTTGAAGAATAAAATAGGACAGTCTGAGTGGTCAGAAACCTCTGTTAAGGGCTCACAATTTACCTTTCTCTTAGCTGTGTTAGGCACATGAAAAAATGATAAGATATAGGATTAGAAACGTGACTCCTATATTAATGGCAGATCCTTAGATAATGAGTTGTGTATGGATTTACCTATGCTTTTATACATAGATTTTGTTAGAAAAGACTCATCTTGCCTCTGTTCACAGGATCCGTGTCACCCTGGTAGTTTATAGAGGGCAAAGGATGAAATTTATACCTGAGTTAAATATAATACTCAATTCTGCACATGGCCTGGAAACACTAATTGGTTATCTTGCCCTCTAATATTAGTCTTTTTCAATGTGAATCTTTGATCCTTTGAGCAAACATTTCAGTTTCTGTTTGCTAAGGAAAGGTTTCATTCTGTGCATACTGTACGTTGGTGCCTGCTTCTTATCACACTGACTGCGACCGTGTAGAAAAGCTAATATTCGTTGCACATAAATTGCTTCTCTTACTGCAACTTGCACATCCTATTCTTTCCTTCTCTGCAAATTCAGAGTTGAAGCTATAATAAAAAGTTGAGTCATGTGAAAAGGATCCAAGGTGAAGAAATAATATCTTTGGGGGGATGGACTGCCATTTTGAAAAAGTGAGATAAGGGAAGTCAGAGGAGCGTAGAAAACAATAAGATTATTATTTTGCACTGCTCTCCTGTAAACAACTTATCTGTAAAACTGCTTTAACTAAAGAACCCTTAGAATTTTGTGCGCATAACATGCTGTTGTAGCAGCACATGCAAGTGCTCAGCTCTTAGGAAATGCCTCAATTTTAAGCTACTCATTCAAGCTGAATCTTTTTCGTTGGTACATATATACATTTTTATATGTACCAACCAAACCAGCCAAATATGGTTACATTTACATTGTTTACATTGTGCATTTACATTTTACGTTATCTTCAGCTCTGGAATCATGTAGTACCCCCCCCCCCCCCCCCCCAGTCTAGCTTCGCTGGGACTTCAGTTACAGAGTCAGATATGTGGCCATTAGCAGGACATTCCTGTTTTCTGGGTGTTCAACATGGGACGTATAGGGTGTGAACAGCAGACCTCCTAAGCCCTTACAGTGGTGAATGAAGTCAACAAAGTCGAGCAGTAATTGCATATGCAGATCTGGAAGCTGGTGCATGTGGCCAGAAGACAATAGGTTCTAACTTACGACCTAGCCTTGCTTGGAGACTCTGGCAAGTGTATCTGCTGTTTGTAAAATGGGAAAAATAGTATTGTCCATCTCCCTGTGGAGAGATGTCCATTAGCGTTTTTGAGGCACGCATATACTGTGATAAATGTCAAAGCAATTCCGCATTCCTTGCAACAAATATATTGGAGGTCAGACACCCAAATGGTGAGCGGAAAAGGGATTCTTAGAATAGCTGCCTCTTTCCCTGAGTATCGGTGCCCCCCTCTATTATACTGCATGATGCGTGACTTGTATGGAGAAAAGTAATAGTGTAATTGAAGACTGTCTATGCTACACTTCAGTATGAGGCAGATTTGAAGTCATATGGACTGCCTATTTTAACATTCCCTACCTTGTAAGTGCTCGACTTTTATAACATAAATCATGCTCTCTCAATAGTCTTAATGTAATTTCCTGAGAATATTTTTTTTTTTCAGATGAAGGAAATGAAACAAATTCTATTTTGTGCAATCTTAACAGCTCCCATCAGAAAAGTGATTTGACTCTGATTCCTCAGGACAGATTTAAACTATTTGAATGACATGACTTTCTAAGTTACTGGCAGCAGGAAAAGGTTCTTGTCTTGGAAAGGGTGGGCTGTTACAGCTATGCGCTGAGCCAGGGAACCCAGACCAGATTGTGCATGCAAGCTCATGCTCTCTTGGCTGCATGAGCCTCCTAATGCTGGAGGAAACTCCTTCTGCTGTGTGGTGACACAGAGGTTGAGGATGTGTGAGAAAGTCCTATTAAATAGAGGCTTTACTTCCCTGCAGGGTGGGTGTGTGCTTCTGCTGTACTGGCTGCAGGTTGACTTGGCCTTTTGAAATGTCCATTTTCAATGAGTGCTTGGGAATTCTGTGAAAACTCTTCAGAAATGTGAGAGCAGAAGGGAAACTGCATCTATGGGAAGGAAGGAGTTAAGGGTAAACTGCAACCATTTTCTCCCTCCCTGAAGTAAAGAAATAAGTGAAGAACTTCCTTAGCTCCGGCAGTTTATTTTTGTCATGCTTTGAAAGTTGGATGGACACATGCACACACATACGTGTGTGTGTACATATATATATACACATACACATGTACATGTATATATATATGGAGATAGCTGCCTCTGATAGAAAAATCCATGCCTATGTCTTAGGAAGAAGCGTGCATTCTTAGATCTTAAAGGCAAAACAGTAGGTTGCCTTTACAGTTGTATTAGCATGTCTCTCAAGCTTTTATAAGTGTGCTAAGACAATAATTAAAACCCTAGGATGTTTGTTCTTATATGATAATTGTTTTGACCCTGTAGCAGTAAGAAGCTGAAAGTAGAAAGGCTTAGGCCCTTAAAGGTGTCCAGATCCATAATTTCCATGGGCTTAGTTGACAATAAGATTTCTATAGGAATTCTAAATCTGCGTACCTGTGGGACTCCTGTGATGTAAAACCTTGCTCTCAAGGTGCTACATAGAGTATGGACACTGATGGGAGTCTTCTGAGAGGAAAATCTGTGAGACCGAGGCCTGAGAAAGTTATTTAATCTTCTTTTTTTTATTATATAACATGGAGTTAGGCAACTTGAAGCCTTGGGGCTAGCTACCATCTGTGATTCTGGTTTTTGTAGCCCATGTGGTCAGATTATTTCTTTTCATGTTACTGTGGGTTAACATTAGGGTATGTGTTAATGTGTGGCCTGCCAAATGCATTGGAAAGTTCTGTTTTGCTCTCAGCAAGAAAAAGGTTCTTCAGCCCTGATATAATCACTTCAAATCCATGTGAGTACCTTTTAACACTTACAAGTATTCTCTCAGCAGTAACATGCCTTAAAGAAGAGGTATACATCAAAATTTAAGCTGTGTCATTTCCTTGAGCAAATAGAACTCAGCAAGGGCAGCTCCCCAGAAGGGTACAACGACTTCTATCATGTAATACACTTGTATTTTAAGACTTTTCTTTTTGCAGTACAATCTAACTAAATTAAAACTGGTCCCTTATGCTTTCTGCAAAGCCAAAGCATAGGCAGTTTGTTTGATGCTGTAAGTCCCTTTCTCATATGTAACTTCTGAGCCCCAGCTTCAAAGAAATTTAGCAGTTAGATATTGGTTTCAAGGGTATTCATTTCCTATGAGCTCTATGCTATCAGGCAGGTAGAGGGAGAATCCAACAGTGCTCACCTGAGAGAAAAGCTTCAGCTGGCATTCCTTATTAAACAGTGGACAGTATATACAATGAATCTCCCTTTTGTTTTGAATTGTAAAATTATGGTTTTCCATCAACTGCACAGTGAATGCTACTGGAAAATATAGATGACATCATTGTATGTTTCTGTGTGTGTGTTTCATAGAGATGTGATGTGTTCTCTCTCTAATGTCTAAATCACTATTTTTCCTAATGAGGGACCACAGCAAGCAGGCTTTTTTAAGAAGTTGCCTGGTAGGTACAGCAGGCATTCCCAAAAGGTTGTTCTGAGGAAAAGTGTTTTTGAAGCAGAGGGCAGCACTGCTAGCAAAGCACTGTGTTTCAGCTGCCTGCTAACAGCTGCAAAATCTGGGAGCAGTCATACCTCCATGTTGTGTCTTCCAAACTGGCTTTTGAGGTTCTCTGATTCAGAGGTGTAAAGTGCTTCCTCATGGTCCATCTGCACCACTGAGAAGAGTTCACCTTTGAAAGAAGCCTCTTCTCTGATAGATCAGAAGTGAGACTGACAAATGGGAATACGTGAAAACAGTGTGGGTCATTCTAAAATAGTCTTTGCGATGAGGAAGTGGTGTAGGGTGAGGAAGTGAAGCCCGAGAGGCTGGAACACAATGACAAAAGTAAGGAGAGGGCAGTAAGGCAATACAGAAAGGGATCATGACCTGGGCAGAGGAGGGAAATGATTTTTAGCAGTTGTTTTGTGTAAATGGTTGTAACAATTAGTTTAATACTGTGAATGATAGTGGAGTATTACAGCAAAACACGAGGACCTGTGCAAGCAGGACTAACCTATTGCTGAAATACTCCATTCCTTAAATGCTGATAAGTGGTTTTTAATTCTGCTCTAGCCAGGTTAGTTATCAGCTCGAAGATATCCAGCTGTAGAGGAACACGTGGCCAGTCCTGTCATCTCTCACCTTAATGAGCACTGAAAGCGAGTAACTAGCAATTCTACTCAGTGCTCAGCATAGCAGTTCATTATATAAGTTCTACATATAGTTAAATTAGTAGCTTAGTTGACAAGAAGGTGACATAGCTCAACTTATTTTTTAAATTGCTTAGCTTTATCACTCTATTGAACAGATTGTTCAAGTATTTATAGAATACTGTGCTACAGCCAATATAATCTGCAATTAAGGCAAAAATGGTCAAGTAAAATGACATGATCAAGCAATTTAAAATGAGTTGACCTCTGATTGCCATCAAACAACCAAAGGTTTAGTCCTGAATCATAAAATTGCCTTTTTTAATGCTTTAAGGAAAGTGGGTGCTGGGACTGAAAAGTGTTTTGACTGAAACTTTAACAGAAAAAAAGTATCCATAAGACCAAAGATTTTGTTACTCTTCATTGTAGTTTATTAGCATGTTTCTGAGTTTCAGTGAGAAGACCCTTTCATAAAAGCTGTAAATCTTAGGAGTTCTTATCACTGTGAAGTTCTAAGGCAAGAATCTTGCCACCCTGGAGGTGTCATGTTTCTGAAATATATGGCATCTAAATTTTAGTCTGAGAGGACAAAAGGATTTAAATTTGTGCAAAATAACCCAATCAAAAGGTCCGGGAAGACATGTAGGTTTCTTCCAACATTTTGGCTCCAAGCCTGAAAGGATGGTGAAGCTATACCTCTATCTGCCCAGCTCTGTCTTAGAGAACATTAGAATTCAGCATAGGAAATGTCGTTCTGGAAAAAAAAAATCTGAATATTCTTAAGCACAAAGATATTTGAGTATCTGCATTTTATGTGAAGTTCAACAGTCTCTTGGTTTTGGAACCTCTGCTGAAAAGAGAAGAAAAAAATAAATGAATAATAAGAAAGTAGCTTCAGCCATCCCATTCTAAAATACTTATTTTAAAATAATAACCATAACTTCTAAAGTAAAATTTCTCTTACCTTGCAAGAAAACTGGTTTTAAATACCTTGTGTGATTTATTGGCAGCTTCTGTTTTGCAAAGATTCACTATTTGAAAAAGGAATTCTTCATTGCTAGTTATTTAATTGAGCCTTGTGGACAATTGGATGGAAGGGTAGTCTTGGCTATCAGCACCTTTGGTGAACTTCTGCCAGTTCTGGAGGAATAATTGCGAAAGGATGCAGAAACAGAACAAAATCTAGTGGTTAAAGAATGCATGTTCACAGGCACCTTTTGAAGAGATAGGAAAATCTTCCCTGAAAGGGACCTCAGCCAAGGAATGGGTTGGTTCCCATTGATATGATCTTGGGCTAGACAGCTATTGACTGATGAAGTTTTTTATCATTAGAATCAGCTGACCTGTGTGGTCAGGATGCTCCCATCCCCTTCCTAGCGCAGTCTCCAAAATTCAGTACTATATTCTGCTCTCACTGAAGCCATAGGTGAACATTCTTTTGATTTACAAAACAGCAGTGTGTGTGTTTGTTACAAAGCTGGTCAGACATACCCTGTATTTGAGAAACACCTGGGCATTGTTATCCAAGATATGATTTAAATAGCTAGGTAAACATAACTTTTGCAGATTGAAGGAAACTTTAGCTGTTTCACATGAGCTTATTCTACAAGCTGCATTGCCTTAATTCACTTGGAGGTTATTCAGGCCTTTTGGAGCAGTTGTCAGCATTGTGTAGGTTAAAAGTTCTGGAAAAAGAAGTCCAGTGATGTTATCCTTTCCCTCTAACACAGTAGATTGTCTTGTTTCCCAATAACTAAAGGTTCTGCTGCCAGGAAATATTTCCAGCTGATTTTGTAATAGGAGTCCACTGGAGACTGGAAACAGAGATACAGGAATATCTGACATCAGTTTTGGCCAGGGTGTCCAATTCTGTTTTTAACTACACTGGGCCATTGCTGGTTAGAGCAAATTCATCACCACAAAATGACATACTACATACTAGGATATGAAATACTCATCTGAACAGTGCTGATCTGTGGTTCTTGCTACCATAATCCAGATGCTTCCTTAGCTACTGTCCCCATGCTAGTATCAATATCTTGGCTTGTTCTTCTTTCTAGTGGTGTTTTGAGAACTACTGGTGGAATTAGGTCTGTCCTTGTTTCTCTCTTTGGGCCTGTGGAAGGCGAGGAAGAAGAGGTATTGTACAGACTCCCTTTTACTTCTCACAGCAGAAAAACCTATTTTACCGTTGAGTGTTTTGGTTTACTGCTGAAACTAATAGCAATGCATGAATCCCCTGCAGCTCTTCTCAGTGATTACTCCTGTCTGGCATCCAAGGGTCTTTGAAAGACTCTTTGGGCTGCTTTTTGACAGGAGAAAATTGTGAGATGGAGAACTTTCCACTGCTGAGAGGTGGCATGGCAAATTTAGCTTAACAGTTCAGCTTAACTGAGTCAGCTGGTGCCTGCCATGTACTAAGACTTCAAATTTGATCTGGTCAGCATGGCTATGTACTGCATAGGTGGTTTGAAGTTGGATTTATTCTGCCATGGGAACTGTCTCCATCATGAAACAAACAGTCTGTGAGCCTAGTGGTCTGTGACAGCCTGGAACTCCACATTCACATGGGCATGCTGGCAAGGGATGAGGGACTGAATCCTCACAGTAGCTAATTCTACTCCTACTCCCTCTTTCTTCCTCCCCCTCTTCCCCCCCGATAGTAATTTTCTTGGTTGTGAACAAATCTCAAATCTGCATAGGATCTGGAAAGCAATATAGGTCTTCTTCCCTGTCCTGTCCCCACTCATTTATTTTTGTGTATGACCTAGTAAGCCACCCATCCTCTCTCTTATTTTTGTGGCAAGTCAACTTTGTAAAGCCAGCCATCCTGATGCACTGTACAAGTGAAATAAAAATTTTAGAAGTGGAAGTTCAATGCTGCCACGTGATTTAGCTGTACCTGTCTAAACTTCCTAAGCTTGACATGCCATAGTCTGATACTGACATGTCCTCATCAGAATGATGTGTGAAGCCTGGGGCATTTCAGGAGTGCTGTTTAACCACACTAGAACATCTAGTCTTAAAATGCTGTTTTAATATTTTAGGTTTAGTACCCATTGGTCTAGACCAAGACCAACATGTAGATGTTTACTCAGTAGGTAATAGTGAAGAATCCAGTCCAAGAAATGGTGGGATTGGTGTATGGATATTTTAAATCGGGCAGGAAGGAACCAAGAGGAAGGTTTATTTTGTACATGGCTCACCTGTTCTCTGGGTGCTTAGGACTGATGGGCAAGTGTTAGTGTGCACTCACACTCAATTCGCTTGTCAGTCTTGTCTGGAAAGGTCTGGAAGCCTCAACTTAACAGCCGAGGTTCTTTAATCTTGTGGGGGCTTTTCCCCCAGCTTTTCTCCAAGTTTTTTTTTTCTTTTTTTTTCCTATTTTTTTTCCTTTGTTTTCATCTGGGTGTGAGCAACCCTAAGCAGTGGTATAGGATACTCTATTTTAACATGCTAGGCACTATACCTTAGGGAAAATCCTCTCCTTGATGTCTAGTCTTGCTGGGAATTATATCTCATAGGAATTGCAGAAGTGAGGCTGTCATCAGGAGATTTTTCCAGCCAAGTTTTATTGCCCAAAGACAAGGAGATGTTTCATTTCTGAGCTGCTTTGCCTTTCTCTTGACCCCAAAGAAGTTTGAGGTTTATGTTTTCTCCTACCAACAGGGTATTTTTGTTTGTATGTGTGCCCTCCTAAGGTCTCCTCCGTTACCTTTAGCTGCCTCAGCAAAAGGTGGATGAATTACTTTTCTGTTGGGGCTAGAAAATGATAATTTTTCAAGACTGTTTTAAAACATCAGATGGGAACAGAAGTTCACAAAAGTATTTCTGCTTTTTTTTAACAAACTGTTTCATAGCATATGTACCACTTAATATGGCATATGTTAACTTCAGTGTTTTAATTGATTAGCAAAGTAAATAGACATATATAATAGGGATGATCTGTCAGCAGATAAGTCAGTAGCATCATGATGCTCCAGCAAGGTACAATCATTTTTTAACTTAAGAATATACTTGTCTGTTAGGGGTTTTTTTTGTCTTTGGTTTAAAATAAATTTTATATATATTATCTACTGTATGTTTTGCTTTCATCCCTACAAGCTGTATTAACTAGCAGCATGCAAATGAGAGATGGCTTTACATATCACGGGAGAAGAAATGGATTAGGTGAGCTACCAAATACACAGTGTGGAACATTGTCACTTTCCCCTGGTGAGGAGCAGACCTTAACTACAAAGATAATAGACTGTGTTTAATATCTCAAAAGGTTTGAGTCAGCTGGACTAGACTGCAAAAGGGTTGGCATGGGGAGGAGCAGTCCTGAAGTTTACACTGATTATGAAGCAGGGTTTGGATGTATAGCAGTCTCTGCATGTACATGATCCCCTGCTTTTCCAAGTAAGAGAAGCAAAATCTTAATCTTCTGGTATAGAAAAATTTGAATAAAGTCATGTAAGGTGAATGTTGCAAAGTTCTTCCAGTCTTGATTTTCTTAGAGCTTTTGTACAGGCTGTTGCTGCCTCTTCGTCTTAATAGAGGTTTTGCTCTGGGATAGACCTGGGAGTGAAGGTACCAAAGTACTGAGGTTAAAGCAAGGATTGAGAGGTTACTCATCCACTTGCATAAACCATACTTCAGTTGTTAAATTTCTGCGTCATGTGAACTAGTGGATAGTAATAAACAAACTACACTGGGAGAAGGTCTCACCCAGAACTTGAATTGCTCCTATTAATATTCTTATGAACTCTGACTTCATGCTGAATTTTGTATATTTGTTGATTTTGAACAGTTTGTTTTACTGTGTGAAAGATTTAGCTCTGATTTTTTTCATTAGAAAGATTCATTTCAGACAGCAATGTCAGATCCTCCATTCCAGCTCTAAGCAATCCCATTTCTGTAGGCAAGCTTGTGGACTTTGAGATGTTCTGCAGGTGGTCCTTTCAAATCTGGCCATAACTCTTAAAACATAACTGTTATTCTTAGTTACCGTTCTACAGACAGCTTTCCTTAGAGACACAGTCTAAACACCTTCTCTAAAATCAATCATTCTAAGATATTGAAAAAACATCGATGACAGCCTTAGATTATTTTAGATGCAGTAGATAAGCATAGTTGTTTCTTAACTTGTACATGGGACATTTTTCTCCATAACCTTCATGCACATAGTAGTTAACAGCTGAAAACCTTTTTCTCCATTAAAGTGTATCAGCAAAATACAAAACTGTACATCCAGTAGGACGAAGGCTTTGGGGACCAGGACTTCTTGTTGTTCTACATGAAGCTGACCTTGTCTGTATTCTATAATGGAAGTTACTTCATCATTCAGCCTTGCGTCTCTCCTGAGCAAATACTGCCAATCACAATGAATTGTGCCAAAAAGCATACTGGCTATGTCATACAGATGACTGTCCACTGTGGACTCAAATGAGACCAGCAACCCTTAACCCTAACAGAACTGAGAATTTGCTTTGTTTCAGCATACAGACAAGTACATAAGTCTACAGGGTCCGTTTGTTTTTACATTAGCTGTTGGTAGGCTTGGTAGGGATTGCATAAACTACTACAAAGAAATGGTGGGGGAGGTGAGGGGAAGGAGACTTTAGAGATTCTCTAGTACCGTGCAAAGAAAAGTAACATCCTGAGCTTTATATTTAGCTGTTATGTAATAAAAGCTTCTAAGAAATTGCTTGTTAATTTTGACTTTATGCACAGTTTCAGTCTTGTGGTTTTGGTTTAAAAATATGGTGGGGACATGATAAGCTAAAGACTTGATTATGAGATACAAACCTTTTTGGATTTCAAGTTTCAGTGTTGCTAATATTCCCAGTTTACTATGAGAAGTTTGCAAGGATCTTATTGGATAAGGTTTTAGTATTTTGTTAATTTTTGTAGCAGTTGTTCAGACTCAAATTGCCATTCTAACGTTCTCCCTTAACTACCTTCATCAGCCACAGACCATAGGACACTGCGGATCCTGGCTAACAAAGCTAGGAAAAAAGTATTTAACAGACAGGCCATAAGCAAATTTCAAAGACCTAGGCCAATTTCAAATCATATTCTCCCTCATTCAAAATCAAGGCAGTGTTCTACCTCTTGCAGGGCCTTTCCAGGACTCCATTAGTATTCCAGGTCTGTTGCTGCAAAAACCTCATTTGTCCCCACAAGAAAAATGCAAATTGATTTCTTGAAGCATGTTCCATTATCTTCCTTGTGCCCTCAAAGCCACCTTCAGACTACAATCAGTGATGTCCGCTAAGCTAGCTGAGCGTTAGTCCTGATGGTCATTTGACCCTTAATCCTTTGGCTGTTGTATGATATAAACATTAGGCTAGCTCATCGCTAGGAATTCCTATTAGCCTATACACCGTGTGACTTGGCCTGCCAAAGGATTTCATGTACTTCACAGCTGTATCTTAGCACTCATGCCAAATGGAAAGCACAAGTGTGACTTTCAAATTCAGAAGTTTCTATATATATAAAGTCAGGGAGAAGGATGAAATCATAGTTGTTTCCACACCAAATTGGACTACTGTGCTTAGGACAAGGCCTCCGAGTAAGTTCATGAGATGCATCAGTCCTTAATTTTGAGGTATACATTTGGATGATGATTTTTGTGGTCAAAATCAGGTTCCCCTGAATGCAAAGAAGCTTTAAAATGTAAATGACCCTATTTATAAGAAAGTCATAGCAGAAATGTTGAAAAAACCTCCTTTGTGGTACTTACAAAGACGAGTTGGAAAAGCTTCTCACCAGAATCTCAGGCTTGTTTCAAAAGCTACGTTTCATAAAACTCTTCTTTTTAAGTGTAGCAGTTATGAGAACGGAAGGTCAGTGACATGGCCAAAGGCCAAACTCAGTGAAGACCAGTGACACCTCCATAGAATTGTGTCAGCATAGGCTGGTGAAGATGTTGATTTATCATGGCATTGTAGCAGCTAATAAATCCTACGTATAGCAATAGTTTCTCAGCGTGTGAACATTTTTCTAGCTTTGATTTCTCACACCTGAGTCTCTTTTCTAAAAGACTTCTGTGCAGAACGACATGATTTCTCTATTGAAAGATTTCAATGTAATTAAAGTGATTGCTGAAGAAGACATCATTCTTCTTTTAATAAAGCAATTTACATATTGAATAACTTTAGACTTGCTTGCTGAAAGACGGTTTGAAAGTTTATTTGTATGTTCTTTCACTCAAATGTTTTCAAATTCTCTGATCTTGTTTCTATTAACACATTGATAAATCAAAATATAAGGCAATTTCTATATATATATATATATATTTTTTTTTTTAATTAGCACATAGATTATAATGAATACCCTGATTTGAACCTTCTGAGGTTAAAGGTATTTCATCTTTGATTTCTTTGGCTCTTGGACCTAAGAAAGCATCATGTGGTGGTTGTTGTTGTTTTTTTCCGCCCCCGTAGCAGCCTAAGCCAAAGTGCATACACAACAAGAGTCATCAAGACTTTATAATTTAATACCTAGCAGGAGTAAACAATACTCAAAGCAATACTAAATTTATTTAACAACCACCAGGTTGTACTTGTACCTTAAGTTTGATTTTAAAGTGTAGACTTTAACTTGATTTCTTGTAAATATTTTTGTTAAATGCCAATGAGTACATTTCCTGTTACCAATAAACCTTGACTTCTAGTTGTAGTGATACCCTAATAGGATATCCGATTATGTCTTTACCCCGATTGTGCAGTTCTTCTGATCATTTTTGGGCTTATTATGCACAATTTAGTGCTTCTTTGATTGGCAGAGGAACCACAAAAAAAGACTGATTTTTACAGATGTTTGCTATTTAATATTTGTGGATAAATATTTTGGATGTGGAAGATTTTGGAAGTTTTAATTAGCTGTTACATACAACAACCGCTGGTTGGTGTGGTGCTATTGGTAATTCATTATATACGAGTTGAATGCGAAGGTCATGTTAGAGTTTCTCCTTCCCTATTTCCTTAAGTAACAGGCCTACATGCAGGAGGAAGGCCTGTGTGTAAGCTATCTGCTTGTTACAGGAGTCTGAACTCTACTACAAATACTTTTTCTCATGCACAGAAGTGTCTTGCAAGATAACTGACATGGGTATGGCTCTTGATACTCATTTTGGATCACTAGTTTCATCCTTTTGTATAGGAGTAACAGAAGGCTCAGACAACACTTCAGCTCTTGAAATTAAAAGAGACTGTAGTGGAGTAAAGGCTTTGCCATAACCCTTGGCTAAGTGACCACCTAGAAACGTTTCCTAAATGCAAAATGAAATCACATGAGATCAGTCATATGAGATTGTCTTCAGCTGAAAAATTTCAGGCTAAAAGTCGTGTACTGATAAATTTTTGCTGAAAATGAATAAGAGATCATATGAAAGGAACTGAGGGAATGCTTCCAACTACTCACTCACCATTTTCAAAGTACTTGCAATGGAATAAAAGGGTAAAAATAATAGCTATTGTATTCTATTTTGCTCCCTATTTTCCTTGCCTGACCCCTAGTTAGCTATGTCTTCATTAAAAGAACAAAACTCAGAATTTCGCACCCATTTAACACCAAGTTAAGTATCACTTAACCCCTTGGTACTGACCAAATGTATCCCCATTAAGCAGAGTTTTTGTTAGTACCATCCCAATTAAACAGCAGTCACAGCTATTCACTAACATTACACCAAATTAGTTTCCTGGGAGGTATCTTAATAAAGCAACCGTCCCAATTAAGCCTGTCCTCATTAGATGGAGGATACAGTATTACTATTTTATTGTAATTGAAGAAAGGCTCATGGTCCCATTTCATATAGTTTAGCTACAGAATTATTAATAAACAACAGTCCCAACTAATATATTAGTGCTGACTCAGAATATAATAACAGTGACCTATTAAATAAGGCATTTGCATGTAATCAGTGGCCTCTTGCTGTAGTTTTCTGAGCCACTGGAAAACAGAAGAGTTTTGTCTTCTTGTGATGTCCTTGTTCTTCTTTGTTGACATCATCACATTTAGTCTGTACAAAAGAAGTGTTGAAAAACATTGAAATTGCTGACTTAGGCTCCTTGGAGCTTTTGGAGGTGATGACTGTGATAAGCTGGAAATCTTTTGAGCTTATGGTGTTTGCAGTTTCCCAAATGCAATTCAGATACTTTGCTAGCTCTAATTTTTAGCTTTAGCTCCAGTTGTTTTCTAATACAATCCTGAAAGGGTGAATTTGGACAATCTCATCTTGGCCATTTTGAGCACATATGCTAGAACTAAGTCTTTTTGGCTCAGCTGTAGCTTGAATCTAATGAAAATGACAGATAATGCAGAGTGCTGTGTGCCTGCCAAAAAAGAGGATATTTCCCATGAGATAGCACCTGGTGATGCAGAAATAGACACTATAGATTTGTGATTGGCTGGTACTTACCAGTATTCATATCTAGTCAGTATTATCAACCACACAAGATCACATCTTGGATAATAACAGCAACAATGGCATGCATAAAAAATTACTGCAGCAAAAAAGGGAAAAAAATAGATCAATTATGTCAATTATATGGTAGCACTTTTTTTCCCTCACAGTTTCAACACTGAGAAAAGGTGGCATCTATCTCTGATCTAATTATTCACATGCTTATTCGTTTTTTTTCTTTCACTTTTCTCCTTTTTACACACATAAAGGATTTTCCTTTTAAAAAACACTGTAGAACCAAACGTGTATATATTCTGTATGTGACTTACATTTTAGCAGCTGAATAGTTGGCTACTTGAAAATAAAAAAGCATAAAAAGATTCTTGTGTTGGCCCTCTCTAAAGGGATATATATTGAGATGACCTTACCTGAGAGCAAAAATGCTATCAGCCAGAAAACTGCCATAAATTAAACTGCTATTTAAGCCCCGATTCTAGTAAAAGGGTCCCAATTTCCAAGGTGCCCCTAATGGGTCTCTGTTCAATGATAATGGAGCTTTTCTCCGAGGTAGTACATTCACAAAAAACATTACAAACACAATGTCAAAGGAAAAATCAGCTTCCTTTTATTAGGAACTGTTGTATACAAACTCCAGCGGGTTAGGGAAACTACTGCTCTGCTGAATTCAGCTTATCTAAGGTAAGATAATGAACAAGGTGATTCTGAAAAAGAAATACAAAATCATTAAGCAGATCTGTAAATTTTATAATGAATCATTTCAATTAGATTCAGGCAGCAGCAGATGTTAACTCATTTTGGCACGCCCAAGCTTTGAGGTTCTTAGGCTGAATTACTTTTTTTTTTTTTTTGGTGGAAACTTGATGAATCTCACATTTAGAACTGTGCATGAAAAAATGTGTTATGTAAAAACAGAGCAAATGGACCCTTCACTTGCTGATTAATGGGTCAAGCCTCTCTTCTTATACCACGAGGGGTTTTTAATGTGAGAAAGTGATAATAGGTTCACAGAGGCAACAAGCTGGGGCTTAATGCTCCTGGTGAACCCAACAGTATTTCTGTGGTTTTTCTGGAGATTTCCTTACAGAAGTCCAGCTGTGCCACGCAGGAATAGACATTCCCATACGTGACACAGGCGCTATGCGTTTGCAAGCATGGTAAAATATTTGCTATTTTCAATAGATTTGGTGGGCAGCTGCATTCATGTGATATCCTGAGAGTTTGTTTCTCTTAACATGAATGAAAGGGGGATCAAATGAAATACATACCGATATTTGTATAGCGTTTTTTAATGTTCAGATTTCTAAAGGCCAAAATGGAGACTGCGCCACGACAAGCAAGGCTGCGTCTTGCTCATTCTTCACCTCGTCTGCCAGCGCGAGAAGGGTAGTGTTTGGTGTACACTGAGCAGCTAAGCGGTGCTTCTGTGATAGCCTCGTCTGCCTTTGTACTGGAAGGGAATTTCTGCTGGCTCATAGCGTTTCCTGAAAGAGCTGTCTCTTTAAGGAGTTATCTCATATTTTCAGAAATTGACTGTGAAAATTCTAAGTAATGGTGTGACATGATCACACTCACTTTCTGTAGTTAATCCTTCACTAGGGGTCAGGCGCTTTCCCTGCTCAATGAGTCATTTGATTGTCATCTACCTTGCACAAAAAAACTACGAAGCCCCAAGCACTGTCTGGTAAGGATGACAGGCAGTCACAGTGCTGAGCTCTGTGCAGGAATAACTGAGTTAGAAAAAAGCTGCTGGCACTGTAATAAAGCGTTTAATGGACAGACAGCCTCTTTTACCTTCCTTGGGGTAACACTAAATCCCTTTTTATTGTAGTTTGCACAGATGTTAGTGAGTTATCCATTTCTCTAATCATACTAGAAGTTGGCACATCCATCTTAAGTAAGAAGACCAGCCCACTCTGTTTTTGAGAGTCCTTTTTCTAATAAACTTGTGTCAGTTTCAGGTCAGTTTCACCAATACAAATAAAATTCAAACAAATAAAAAGTATATTGTCTCATGATGAGATGTATGTAATTATGTCCCTTAGGTCAGTTTAAATTTACAGAGGGAGTTACACTGTGTATAACCCTTACTGCAATCTAGATTTTACTCTCACTTTAAAAAATAAAACAAAACCACTCCAGTATTTAGACTATATTGTAGCTATATGATATTCTCAGTTTTGGAGTTGAATGTTCTATATGATTCATTTTACTTTGCATTTATTTGTATATAAATGCATCATTGTGTTCTGTGAACAATATCTCCCCTCCTCCCTCCGATAAATCTTCCTGAATGGAATCCACTTGTTTTGTTTATTTCCTCTGCAAAGTGATGCTAACTGGCTCAGTAAATGCAGAATATTTGTATTTGTATGCTTTTACATGGTACTAAAGCAATTGCATCCTCTTGTTGAAGATTTTATTTCCCTTCAAGTGTTTATTCCTAAATGCAACATTTGTATTAATGAAATAAAAGCATTGGTTTGGGGGCCGGGGTGTGGGGAAGAGAAACCCCCCACTGCCTAGATTGTACACAACAAGGTGCTACATGCTTCAACTTCAGGCATGCTTGCAAAGGTCAGCTAAAGTTCAGGAAGGGATAAATGATTGCTACTTTGAGGGGGTCCCTGGTAAGCCTTGTTCTCTTTTGCACTGAGTTGATGGGTTCACAGCGGTAGCTGAATTTTGATAGATTGGCAGACACTGAAAGGAAATGCTAAATCTGCCACAGGGACTCTAACGAACTTAATTTTCTAGGGGCAAAGGGTAAAAGACAAGGGGTACTGTTCAAGGGCAGGACATCATATGACCTGGTCAACAAAGCTACCAGTGTTGTTTGTGTGGATCCCTGCCTTGTTGTACCTGGCTTCTTAACAAAAGGCCATACCAGCAGGGTGGGCTATCAAAATAAACATTAAAGGTTCAGGGGTTGATGCTAGTCCTTTGTGTATGTAAATTTACTGCTCTCTTGGGTCTGACTGTAAATGAGAATGCCTGTCTCTGTTGTGTTTCCTGGTAAAATACTTTTAATAAATAAATCAAAGACTATGGAACATTAACTATTTCTCACCAAAACGGAAAAAGTATGCAGTTATTATTTTTTTAAACAGTTCCCAGACTCTGCTGTAAAAAAGAAAACCTTGCTCAGCTTCCAAATACCTATGCCAAGTTACTGGTGATCTTGCAAAACAAAAACCGAACCTCCCAGGCTGGCTGTTGAGTTTTACACCGAGCTGAAGCACTGAATATATCCGACTGTTTTATACATACCTCAACATAAATAAAATGATCAATCTGAAGGCCACATTTCAATATGACTGGGTATACGCAATCTATACACAATTTGACATCCAGTTAGTACATGCAATTGCAAAGACTTTATTTACAAACTGGGTAATTGTGCACACAAATGCTTAATTAAGTGCATTTGTCTGGGTCATTAACCTGGTTCTATACACAGTTGTGGAAACTGTGTATTTCTACTTCACTCTTCATGTTAATCTTAAGTTTTCTTTGTAATCTCTTAACACTTTCTAAAATGAATGAGAAAATAATTTATGCTTTAAGAGAATGTTGAGTGTGAAATGTTTGTAAGGGAATCTGAAACCCTGCAAAACCAGCTAATGCTTCAAATTTCATCAGAAACTCAAAACGCATCAGTGGTTCCCCAGGTTTTCAAGCCATATGGTGAACCTGGGTCTAAGTTTCAGTGACCACAGTCTGATTTATAGTTTTCCATGGCAATTGGTCAAAATCTGTGATTTTTCCCAGGCTACAAAGGAAACTAGGCAACTTTAAGTGATTTGGCTGAGATTTGGGTTTAGCCTGAAGTCACAGCTCGGAAGTTGATGGGAGGCTGGTGAATCTATAGGTTTCTCTCCTGCCCAACCATGTTACCAGTACACTAAACCTACCATTGGCTGCAATGTATTGGCTGCAGATAGTATTAAATCCATTAGCTCCATCTCTTTATTTATATTTCAGGAACACTTAGGGAAAGACAGAAAACCTCATGTTGAATTGTTGTGTTTGTTGTTGTTAACAAAAGCAGAGTTCACACAACTTCCAGGAGTCAAATCTGGACCAGTATGGGTTAATTTAGCTTTGTTTCTGTTTCTGGGAACTGGACAGCACACATTGCAGGATTTTTTTTTTTGCCTAACAAAGAGCAGGTCCCAAAGCGCTTTACCTCACCCCAAACAGATCTGAGAGAGCTTTCTTCAACTGCTACACCCATTATGACTTAAGTAACCCACCTCAGGACACACAAGAGGCAATATCTATTTATTGGGATAGCTGAGAACTGGAGAGGATTAGAATAGAAGGTGAGTCAGATTGCATTCTGTAAGAGGAGATAAATGACTCATCATGGCTTGGAAGTAGGTCACTTTTCCCTATTTCCTTCCAAGAGGAGAGCAAGAGGGTTTTTTTTTTTTTTTAAATAGTGAGATGTTATGTATAAGATTGGAGCCAAACACCATACCTAAATGAAACAGGAAAAATGACTTTACTCAGCTGTATGTCCTGATATGCTGCAGGTGGAATTTCTGCTCAAGTTAGTGATTTTAATGAATTTTAGATGGGAATTTTAAATAAAATATATAGGGGGAATTTCAGAAGTTATTCTAATCTGACATATTTTGGTTTGTTTTAATTTAAAATTCAGAAACCGGAATGGAATTGAATTGAACAAGCCCTTTGCAGAGCCGGTTTGGCCTCTGTGTTTACTAAGCTTGTTGATGTTTTTGTCTGTTTTCTGTGTTACTGAAATGCTCTAAGATCTCCTATCTTAAAGCTTTATGTTTTTGATCAAGACACATCAAGATTGCCATATTTAATTGAAATGTGTTGTGGACAAGATATAAGCCCTGTCACCTACAATGTAATCAGATGTAATAATCTTCAATCGTTACAAAATTAGCTTTTTTTAGTGAAAAGTACAATACATAAGTGATATGCAGCACTCTGGATTCATCAAAGTAAAGTGGGAATTTTACCCAGTTGAATTCTGCAATGTTGTGGCTTAAGGTGTGGTCTTGAAAGAGTGCTGGTTTGTAGTATCATGGAATGCATGTTCACATCTGTTTCTCCCCCTCCAAAAGAGCATCTTTCTTTTGATAAATACATCAGCAGTTAATCTCATGTCCTTGGGGAGGCGTTTGCAGTCTTTCTCTAGGCAGATGTGAGGAAGGTTTGCCTGAATTGTGAGCTGACTAAAAACTGTGCGACTGCGAGTGGTGTTGAGTTCAAGTTAAGGTACCTTGTTCAGGATCCTTGTGCTATACCTCCTCCCTTCTCCCATCCGCTAGCCAGAGAGGAATACATGAGAACTGATCTGGGCTTGCAGAATGCCGTGCAGATGTACCTTCAAGCAAGTGGTTGAGCTTCTATACCACATGCATTTCAGTTAGTGCCATAATGGCAAACATGCAGGGATACCCCTTTGATCACGTGTCACTGTCAGAGCAACACAGGGCTCGTTGTGACCTTCAAAGTCTGCTGGAGAAACTATATCTGCAAGTGGTCAACCTGAGCAGAGCTCTTAGGACCCAAGAATAGATATTTCCGTATCTTCAGATGATCCATAGAGTCATGCAAGAGGGGCATGCAGAGTGCAGACCCTACAGTGTCTACACAAAATCCCAGAGCTCCTGGCGTTTTCTCCCCAAGAACTGCTCAGTGGTACTGAAGTCTCTCTTTCCCAATGTTCTCTACTCCCACATTTGCTGAGGTTTTGCTGCAGTTTTCTGTTCTCTGAGGGCCAGTGTAAAAAGGACCTGCTGCTTGATAACATGGCAATCTTTTGGTTTAGTTACCTCATCTTTGGAACGAATGTTCTGGTTTCAGCAGCTCCTAGTAAATGCCACTTGCAAAACAGTGAATTTTGTCTTATCCTCAGAATTTTAAAGGCGTTCACAAGCCACGGAGCTTGATATTGCTAAAATCAACAGCATTTGTAGTATAAAGAAACAGCTGTTTGGCTCCACAACATGGGCACCACCTTCTAACAAAGGTACTTTCCTAACACAGCTCCAAAGGTCAGGGTGTCTGTCCTTGCTTCCAATGCACTGATGGACAAGCATATCCTGAGGTAGTCACATTTGCTGGCTCTATTATATCCAGAGTATTTGTTAATTCCAAGAAGATTCAGTACTGAATTGTGTGACTCTGATAAGCTTGACAAAAGGAAGGGTCTTGTGTTTTCTGGAAGAACAAATATACTGGCTTTCATAGTGATACGAACCTGGCAGGACAAAAAGACATAATTAATTACATGTGAGGCAGTTCAGGGAAGGAAGATAGCGCCCTCCACTTCCATTGTTATTCTGCGACCACTCAAAACTTGAGGAAGCTTCCCAAGAGCACCCCCAGGAATGAGTCCAAAATGTGGGTCTCAGTTAGGCAAACCTAAGTTGTTTAAGTGGTCTGGACCCCATCTTGCTTTCAGTTGGGCTTGAGTGGAAACAAATTCCTACAAAAGAAGAAAGTTCCTGCAGACAAGGGGGGTTATTTACATAAAGTACTGGCAGCCTAGAGCCAGGCAGTACTGAGCACATTTCAAAAGCAAGGAGAGCTGGGCTGGAGGTTCGTGTTGCTCAGCTGGGCAGGGTCCCTGCTCCTGCAGAGCCCACTGGCAGCACAGGCTCTGCCAGCCACACTGCTGCCGCTTCCTTGCCTTTGCGTTAATGGGGCTGGGACTCTGAATCCCAGATCTGTGGCTACTGATCTCATACCTACCCACCTTGGTACCTACCAAGGAGAATCGACTTCAGTGAGTGAAAGTTAGTTCCATTTACAAGCTGAGAAGGGAATGGGAATCATTACTGTAAGATTAAAAATCCCTTCAAAACAAACAGTGCTAAGGACACTAATTTTCCATGTATTTCGCACTTTCTTCTCCTTTCATAATCTTAACCTTCCAACTATCTCAGCATACTGTTGACTTAGCGGTTTCGGACTGTGCATCTGCCTTGACTTTTTTATTTTGACCTATTTTTATGTGAAAGGAAAAGGTTTTTTGTTTGGTTGTTTTTTTTTTTTTTAATAGAGATCCTGATAGCCCTTCGTGTCCGGTGTGTGATATTGAAGGATTCTCCCAGATCTTGTGCAGGACATTTCAGAGGCTATGAAATCTTTTAATTGGTCATGAACCTGTCTTTTAAAATATGATCTTAACAGACAGAAAGAACAGCCTGCTTGGGCCAATGGATCAGGCTTCCATCATTTCTTCACTATGGGTTTTCAGGCACAGCACTGAAGAAAACAGTAAATCAAAGAGTCAGCTGAAAATAGACATGGCATACTGTTACTGAGTTCTAATCCTCTGTATGACAGGCATTTTTGAGAGTTCTGAATAATAGTGGAGGAACATCTCTACATTCCCAATCAGGAAATCCAGTCTAAAATTGCTCACTAGTTGGGTGCCCTGGCTTGTTCATTGCAATGAGAGCAAAATGTATACCATATAGCATTGCAACAGAAGGATCTGTGCCTGGCTTGGGTCATTATTTAGTTACTGCTTACTTAATGGGTCATTCTTTTGAATTCTTTTATATTTAAATGGATTAGGATTAAAATTTCCTTGGGTAATCAAAATCTTTGAGTCAAACTGATATCCCTTTTGGTTGTTTTATTGCAAACACTAGAAAGCAATCTTCCCTCTTGAAGATGTAGAAGAAGGCTCTTGACTACATTTAATCAAGATTTGGTTTAAGATATTGATGCTCTGGACCCATTCAAATGCATTCAGAAGTTGGTGTTTGGGTGTCCAAGCATCATAAGCTATAATTTTATTCTCTCCCGCAGTACTTACTTTCAACAAAGGCCTTGCTGAAAGTTTTGGTAATAGCTTAGGCAATCCTGAGGTCCGTTGTTTGAGGACTCTGACCTCAGTTCTTACCCCAATGGGCCTGCTGCTATCTATTGCTAGTAAATTCTGTTCTTCCAAGCAGAATAAAAACAAGAGGCTGGAGAATTCCTTCTCTGCATTACTGCCAGAGGAGAAACTTCTCTAGCAAATTGACTTTTTGTATCTACAAAAGCAGTGTGGCAAGATACCCTATGTGGTAATTGTATGCACTGTTCAAAATATTTTAAATGATCTCGTTCTTACAAAGAAATAAGTTATGAAGTTAACTTTTACGTGTGTATGAATAATTAAACTATTGTCACTACTTTAAATTATCATCTATTGTTAACTTACATCATTAAATCTTGCTTCTTTGCTAAAGAATAATGAAAAATACACTTAATTAACAGTTATTGCAAGCTTGAGGCCATTGATAACACAGTTCTCAGACTGAATTTCACAAGTGTGTTTTGTACTTGACTTGAAATTGCTGCTTGATACTAAACCCCTGCACAGTGATGTGGGCATAACAAATTTTGTATCACAAGAACGAACTCCCTTAGTAAATTATGTCACTGTTGGTTAAGATTAGGTTGCTACAAGCAAACAACTTGAGTATTTTTTTTTTTCGGTGCAGAAGGTGGAGTTATGGTTCAAGCCTGCAGTTTTAGTTGCTTTTAGCAAATTTATGAAAGGCTTTTGCTGTTTGCCAAATCTGACAAAATCCCACCGCCTTTGCCTCTCAGCTTCATTGTACCAATCCATCAGAAGATTTTGGGGGGTTTTGTAACAGTTCCCTGAGGAAAGGGACTCTGGTTAATTTCCTTGTTGTTTCGATTAAGGAGGTGATAGGGTTTTTTTCTTTGGATATTGTTAAAGAGGCTTGCCAGCACTGTAAAGAATGTGCTGCATTCTTCAGATGAAATAAGGCCAATCAGTGGAATAATGAGGAAAGTAATATCTCCCTGGAGAGTCTGATTGGGTTTTCATCAAATCAGCCAACCTTTTCCAGTCATTTACACCAACGTTCACTCCATGCAGGGTGTTATGCTGTCTCAGATTCTTTCCTCCTTTTAAATCCCTTGTGATTATTACTGATAACTAAATAATTGGGATGAGGCAAATTTATGTATATTGTATATGTTCTGCTTTTTAAAATTAATTATTTTGCTCTTATTTTTTCACATATATTTTAAATGTCTCTCGCTGGAAGCTATTCTAAAGGAGAGAGGGTTATGCCTGAGAGCTGGAAGATTTATTCCTTTATGACACTGCATATCCCTTTATTTTTAATATGTGGGGTAGTCTTCCCTGAATGGAAGCTTACCTGCTGCTAAGTCTACAATCCCATGACAAGATGCCCGATTCTTGTTGTTAATTAGAGCCTGACACATTTATTTTTATTTATTCATTAATTTGCCTTTCTCAGATAAACCTCTAAAATAAACCATTTAATTTATTGGGCAGTGAGGAGAACAATAGTTACCATGATCTTCCATTGTTTCCTGTTCTTTTTTCCATCAAGAGCACAGCACAAAATGCATGAGAAACATCTAACTGCTGAAACACAAACAAACAATCTCTCTCTCATGCACACACAGAATTCAAACTAAGAAAATGGTCATTTCAGGTTTGCACATAGCTTTTGCAGATGGCTTCTCCTTGTACTTATGTAAATCAATAATCTGTTCCGAAAAATATAAGGAATATTATATAGGGCCGGATCCTCCCGTGGTGTAAATCAGGTTGGTTCTACTGACAGCAGTAATTGCACTGAGTTACACTTTCACCCAGTATGTGTCCCTTTAGGTACACAGAAACACATGGCAAATTACCGGCTCACCAGGGCCACTGTTCATACATCACTAACTAGCTCTTTTCTATGAATCGAGGACTTTTTGGTCATCAGCGAAAAACAAGCTGTAGCACAAAAGATCCATGATACTGCAAGGCTGTGCTATTTGAGTGCATTTGCAGACTAAACGTTGCAGTCAGTGTGTGGTTGGCAACTGCATACATGGCTATGCAGTCCATAAAGTAAAGAGGATTTTGTTTTCCTTTTAATCTGGCTAGCACTCTGTTCTGGAGCGTGGACTCCGAGAAAGCTGCTATCCTGTCCAAGTTATCTTCCTTCTGTGGACGAGAGATTCAGAGACAGTGTAGAATCGTTATACACAAACACATTTATGGCATCTTTGACAAGCTCCTGGACCACATCAGGCATGATCTGATTACATCACTAAAATTAATGTGGTCTTTGGATGTTTTACACAGCAATCTGGGAGGCATTTATTTCCTGCAGTTGGGGGGGGGAACATGTTTAGCATGTGAAAGTTCTCAGAATTAACTGAGTTCCATTCACACCAGTCCTCCCACACTGCTCAGCAAATGATTCAAAGCCTTCAGCATGATTTCATCTGTGCAGACTCTAATCCACTTACTTAATGAAATACATAATTAACATATTATAATTGCAGTAAAGATGGTTTTGACAGAAATCATTTCCCGTATCTAATACCGTGGTAATTTAATCTGTTCCCCACTCCCTAACACGACCCTCCGTGATTAAGTTTCATAAGAATTTTTTTGATTGATTGATTCATCTGACGTGCCTGGGCCCTGCTAAAGGAGTGTCTGTCAGTTTACAGAGCCACGTGATGTTGTGGCAGATGGTTGTGGAGAGGCTCTTTGCGCTGTCTCCCTGTGTGGTCTTTTTTTTTTTTTTTTCTTTTTCCCTAAATGCCCTGATAATCCAAATACAGCTACCCTGATCCACTAAATCGCTACATGTTTTTATATGCTGTCTTTTAGTTGTGTGTATAGTTATTAAACTAGGGAAGGCAGGATGTGTTAAACTAGGAGGTCTAAATCCTAATGCTGTCATTCACTTCCACAATAAAACAACCCACACAGATACTTTTTATTTGATTTTTCTTTCTGTTTGTTTTCAACACAATCTCTCTAGTCTGTCATTCACTCTCAGGCAGTTACTTGAGTTAAAAGGACCAGTAAGCCAAGTTATACAGGCCTTCTCAGCTAAATATCACTTGTTACCTGCAGGAATATATAGGGAACATTATCAACCACTGGCTTTTCAAGTCAGACTCAAATGGCTGCTCTCTTGATACGGGTCATGACTCATGAGATAATATCCAGCAAAAGGTCTGTGGCAAATGATTACTTCCTTCTCATAGACTGAAAACCTATAATTTTTTTTAATGCTGTCAGCCTCCAGGAAGCTGTGTCCTAGTGACACTGTGGAAAAAAGCAAATAATCCCAAACTAGACTTCCACTGAGACAAACCAAACCATTTGGTAACACAAACCTCCCCTCACCTTCACTCCCACCCCCTGCACCGTCCCATGTCCTAGTATACCTTTTTCCATGTCTGGTTTGCTTATGCTATGGTAGGAGTTCAGTCAATAGGGCTCATCTCTCTCCTGCACTTTCCTCATCCTCAGTGCATCCTCAGTGAGCATGCAGCTAGCAGGCTCTCAAGCAGAGCTGGTGAAAAGCAAGCATGACTCCCTCTGAGTTTGGGATGGATGGTAGAAAAACCAAAGACGTGCCCTTGTTGAGGCAGCTAGTTACTGTCAGAACTGAAATTAGAGTCTTTTGCTTTAATTAGATGCTAATCTTTTTCAAAGTCCCATCCTGTTGCAGTTTTGGGCATTGGCCTTGTGCAAATGTTGTTACTCACAACTAGGAGGTTCTCTGGCGCTTGAGAGGGGCAGTGGCAACATTTGCCGTTTACCACTCTCTGATGTTTCTGAAATGATCTGCTCTGTTAGATAATGCTGTGCGTGAGGGAGAGGAAGGGCATCGGGCTGTAGTGTAGGTGTTCAGGCTTTCTCCTGGGGACAGGCAGGAGGGGGACAGGCTGAGTCCTGTTGTAGCTTGTTTCTGAATTTTACCTAATTGCCTGTGAGGTGGTTTGCCCTGAGGACAATGTGGGCATGGATTTTCAGGGTTGCTATTTCAGATGAGGCTGAATGTAGGTATTTAAACCCTTTAAATTCCCTTGACTGTCCAGGATTTTAAAAGTCACCATAGGGTGAGACATCACCATAGCAAGATAAAGGTAGTGGAAGCTCAAGCCTCTCTTCTTAGCACAAAACCTCCCCCCACCGACACTGTCATCTAAGTAAGCTGGGGACACCCCCTTAGGCTCAAATTTGGCTTTGTTGTTGCATCAGTTCGCAATGCCTGTTGCAGTCAGGCAGTATGGCACCGGAAGCAATACTGCAGGCCACTTCCAAGTCTGGTAGTGCCCCAGGGGCTGACATCGGTGGCTCATGGCTTGTATAAGCTGAGGGGCGTCAAAGGCACAGAGCCCATGGTGGGTCTGTTCTGTGTTCTCTCATGCCCTGGCTGCTGGAAATGTTTTGAGTAGCAGTCCTTGGCTCTGTTGGTCGAAAGGTGGATGAAGGTGATGAAGTTGTGAACAGTGAGAAAATCTTACTTTGCTTCCTGTCAGCCTGAGTCTTAATATTTTGCTTTCCCATAACTGTGAATAGTCTCACCAGAGAGGGGATGCCCTCACCAGCGCAATGTTACTTATCTGTCATAGCAATGAGAGCTGAGTCTTAGAAGAATCGATGAATGCAGCTGTGAATTACAGTGTTCATTCTGGTTTATGCGAGGAATGTCCAAGTGGGTGAATTCACCACAAGGAGGGTGGTAGAAAATATCAGAAGATAATAATACTGCCTGTCTTTGCTCTGTTTCCTTATTGCACCTGATAGTAAATCAAAGGTGACTCCAGTCTCCAGCCTCTGTGATGGTTGTAATGCACCAAAGGGACTAGAAGGAGAGCTGACCCATCTGTCCTGCTTCCCCACATCCTTCTCAACATTAGATCTTGGACAAGTGCATATGAGAGAAGTCTCCATTCATAAAAGGCTCAACCTTCTCCCTTGTAGAAGGATGCATGAATCATTTTTGATGATCTGAAGCCACATTTAATTGTGCTGTCTTCCATGAACTGAATGAGTACCAGTGCTTGATAGTATACTATATGTGTTTTTGTTAGATGTATTACCTTACAGTGCAAAGTGCAATGTATTCTTTTCTTTTGCTGGTGTTTTTAACACTGAAGGGGATTTAGGTGCCTAATTTCTGTTGATAACCGGATGCATTAGCTATATTTTCTTTGCCTATTAGTTCTCACTGACCTATATACTACTGGTGCGTTTGCATAAAAACCTATGCCAAGATTATCGTATAGTTAGTGAAGGTTTTCCTTGCTGCCTCCAAATCTGTCTCCTCTCCCAGTGACAGATTGCTAGTGTGCTGATCAACAAAAGCTCTGCTTTTCCCATTGAATTGTGAAGCACTTACCTGGGAACAGCTTGAGCACAGAACGAGAAAGAAATTAAGGAGAGGAATTTATGTAAAAGAAGAACACAGATTTTGAAAAAAAAAATCATTGCAAATGATCCGTTGTTTAATATACTCCCACAAAACCACAAGTGTGGACAAAGTACCCACCTGCCCCAACCCCATACACAAACCTGTACTGAGTTCATGGAGACTGCACAAAACGATGCACTTCGGCTCTTACATCCGAGTCAGTGAACTCATTGGACTTGACTGAAATTCCTGTCTGAGCATTTTCTTTTTCCTATGAGTGTGAAGGGAGGGGGAGGCTCCTTTGTGAGTGGCAAGTGTACATGAACACCACCACATCAACTGCCAATATGTTATGAGGCCTTGGTAACAATCTGGAGTCTCTGGGGAGCTCTGCTGCAGTTCAAGTGAGTATCAGACAGAGAGAAAACAATTTCTGGTGCCAATAATGCAGCACAGATGAAAAATGTTTTAATATTTGAAGCTGCTTTATGGCAGAAGCAATGACAGTGATGGAGTCAATGTCAGCTTTTTTCCTTTAAATGTCATCTTTCGTCTATGAGTTTTTTCTGCTCTGGAGGCATGCAAGCCTGATGCTGACTGTTTGCAACCATTGATCATTGATTTTATTCTAAATGGAAAGCTTGCCAGAAGACTAGAAATTCTGGAATTTATTAGGATTTCTTTAAGAGGCACTTTAGCTCAACAGTTCTCATTACTGTCTTTACAATGTTACTTATTTTTCTTTTTATGTCATATGATTTGTAAAGGGTTAGTACTCAGAGAACAATATACGATTAAACCATTGTGCATGCTGGAGCTGCAAGCTTAGAGGGAAAAAAAGGATTCTAAGGAGGGCTAAGCACATATCTGAGTGTTAAACAACAACAAACGTCTCTTCAGAACCAAAAGCGCTATTCGGAAATCTGTGGACATGATTTTATTAAACTGCAGTTTTGATTAAATAAGGTCACTCTTAAATTAATAACTCTTAAATACATAAATAAAAGGGCTAAACTATCTTTATATTCTGACATTTAGTGCATAAACAACGTCCTGTATGTACCAAATGTCAGAATATAATGAAAGTTTGTCCTGTTAAACTAATACTACTGATGGACAAAAATGTCTTGGACTCTAATAGCTCTTCAATGTGTTTATTTACAGTGATATTATTCTGAACATGCCAGCTAGGAGTGGTTTCAGGCTTTATTACATATTAACATTTAACATATTTGTGTCTTATGTATAGGTGATTATTCTTCATTTGGTTAAAAAGAATCCATTTACGATTATACAGTAGGCTAAATGTTTTCAGTTTCTGATGTGTTTCCATTGGCACAAGACTAGTTCAAACAGGTATGTTAGCTCTTGGCTGACATGCCTGACATTCAAGCTTTATTACAGAGCAGTGTACCTAGGGAACGTGAATTATAGTGAGTATCAGCCTTGGCCTACTAAAGGCATCATTCAGCCTAGTTGATTATGGAATTTACTCTGAAGTTTAGTCCTGAAGATCCATCTACCGAACTGATACTGTTTATTGTGCAGTCACAAATATTTTGCAGGTCAGACAAAGGGAAAACCATAGTGGAAAACGGGCTAGATGGAGAGCAATGACCAGGGAAACGCAAAATCTTGCAGGGTAAATAGTCAGTAGTAAAGTTTATTGCCACTGTTTGGATAAAACTAATTCTGGCAAACCCTTTAATAAACCATCAAGTGCAGCACTTGAAATGTAAAAGAAAACTTTCCGGAAAATAAAATGACCATCTGCAACATTACCTTAGATGCTGTAAACTGAGTTTCTGGTGCAGTAGTGTCTATTGTATCCCATTGATCAAGTTGCTTTTAATGTTTATAGTGATGAACTGTCATGGTCTGCAATGAAATGTATAACACAATAGTTCCTTTGTAACGGGGTAGAGGAACAGCAGAATATTCTCTGCTTGCCTCAACACCATCTATTCTGCACAGACAATACCCCACATACTCATTTTCATATTTGTTAACAGGTGTGTTTCTGTGTCTGCAGCAGTGAAGCTCAGGTAATAAAAATGGCATATTTTCTCTTTATTATTGGGTAACCTATGTTTACTTCTGCATAAATTGCCACCAGAAGAGCCTATTTAGAACTGTTCTATAACCAACGATCTGTTATTTCTGGCAATGGTTTAAACATTCTCAGATGAGATCACGCTCTTTGGCTAAGTGCAATAATTGAGAAATATTGAATACTCTCCCTAAATGCCTCTGCAGCCATGTTCTTGAGAGTACCATATAAAAGTCTCTGGTACTAGGAATGTCTATATCCATAAAGTGCAACATCATTTGCATGAACCATTGGTGCACTTCTGGAAGGCAAATCTTCAGAGATGTTCCATCAGGTGTCCTTACAACTTAAAACTCCAGCAAACATTTGCAAAAGAGCTGTGAACTTGCACTAATAGGAACAACTGGAAGCTTATCTGGCAGTCTTGGTATTAGTTTGTGAACCAGGGCATCCTATAAAAATACTTAAATGTGAAGTGATGACAGTGTCTTTTGCTTCCATGGCATGGAGGTCCTTCTTATCACTCCCATGGCATAGAGGTCCTTCTTATCACTGTTGATGTGTATTGTAGCAGAAAGTAGAGGTTGCAGTGGATATAAGGGTCCCACTATGTTAGTGCTGTACATACACATTGTTACAGATATTTCTTGCACTATTGAACTTGGTTTCAATAGTATGAGATAAAACAGGCAGAAACCGGAAATGAACATGGGAGGTGATATTGATACCCAAGGTCATGCAATTTAGGGGTGAAACTGAGATTTAGTAGATTTTAGTTTAGTGTCTTGCTTTGTAGATCTCTTTGTACCCTTTGACTCTACTATACTCTCCTGCATAGAATTTACTGGTATGGGCTTCTGCTTGGACAAATTAATGGTTGATTTCAGTCTCTCCTATCAGAAAGCGACTGGCAAAGGAGAACCCCACAAAAAATACTGTTGTAAAAAAAATAATAATTTGAGTAAAACTAAGGCACAAACCCTGTTTCCCCTCCTCCTCATCCCCCCTCCCTCCCCAATTTCTGTTCCTTGGGTGGGGAAAGGATTTTAAGGAAAAGCAAACTTAACTTTTCCACTCCTCAGGAGATTGCTGCTAAGTGGCAGTAGAGGACCACAAAGGCAGAGATGCTGGTGAGTTTGTAGAGAACAATGATGTTCTTAAAAAGATAGAAATTATGGGGAGGAACTCTGATATTTTGGACCAAAAATCGTTTCACCTGAGGATTATTGTGTAATAATGCTACTCCTTTACTCTAGAAATCAGTGACTTTAGCTCAGCAGTCCACAGCTTTGTGTATTTACCCATCTTACTTTACAAATATCCAACAAACATCAGTGAAATAAGTCAGTTCCATCACCACCAGGAACTTAGTTTTGCAAGAAACCTCCTCTTGCTAATCCAGAGGGAGCAATCAGGACTACTCTGAGAGTTAACTATGCACTTAGGAAAGGATTACAGGATCCTGGCCCTGCTTAAGGTTCTCATCTAGACCAACATGTGTCAGTATTTGACAGAGGTTCATGCTAATAATATATTCAATGTGCTGATGTCCTCAGGACCGTTCCTTAAAGTCGTCTAAGTCAAGAGACTGAAGAGCTGTGGCTTTGATCTTTCGTTTGGTAAAAGTCACAACTACCAGTGACTTCCAGTAGCATATCATCAAGCCACCAATAGCTTTGGTGTGGCAGCTTTAGTAGAAATGTAGGGTCGTCGGTAAGGGTAATCTGTGGCACTTTATGCTGCCATGACCTTCTGTGGGCCCGATTCTCTCTCATCTGACTGGGGTAGGGTTGAAACGATGAGGCAATCTCCTTGCCCCTGTGCTGAGGAAAGTGTAAATGACAATAGCTGCCACTCTGCTCAGCTGACCTGTTTCCTGCATATAGGGACATGTTCGCCCATGGGCTAAGCCAAGACTCTGGTACTTCCCCGTCCATCCTGTTCATCTTCCAGATGACAGAGGGAGGGAATCAGCCAGCTTTTCACTCAGGGTGATACTGGGCTAGGACATACAACTGTCACAGTCTGGACATACATGACTAAATAGAAAATTTCAGCTGTCAAGATATTCAGTCTGGAACTTCTCATTAGAAAAAAGAGCTATTAGACGTTATATTTTTAATAAATGGCCTCTGTATTATGACATATTTAATTTAGTGCTCAGAACATATTATGGTTACCATAATAGTTTTACATTTATAGAATTCATAGTTTTGCTTCTATAAAACAACTACAATCTGTACCCTTTCCAGCTAATTACAATAAAATGCTTCCATTCACCTATACGATGTAAACTAAGGACAGAGGCGGGTAAATGCTGGCTCAAGCTTTTAGCATCCTAGGCTTTTGAGATTTCCTGGGTTTAACATCCCCTGACTGGGGTGTTTTCTGGGTCAGGTCCCAAGGGAGACCTGCTGGTTAAGGAACACGCCCACCTCTAGGAGATCATACAGGTTACTGCTGAGAGAGTGTGTTTGTGGGGATGGTTGAAGATGAAGATGAAAGAAAGTTGGAGAAAATATAGCTAGATGCTACCTGTTTAGGCTAACCTGCGAAAAAGAGAGTAGCAGACCTGAGTATGATAGGACTCATTGGAAGCAAATACAGCTGTATGAGATACAGATCAAGTGAGCAGGATGCAGAGGAATATTTTGGGGCTTAAATGACAGACAGGTTCAAAAAGCATGGTTGCATCTGAGAAAATGCAAAACAAGGTGAGAGAACAACAGACATTTTGTAAAGGGATTCATTTGCCTAGTACACTGTCATGTACCTATTCAAGAGTTGTTTGCATACAGAAATCCTGCTAAAAATAATGCTTATTTTATTTTTTATTTACAATGTAAAATCAAATATCCCCAATGACTGTGGAGAAAGTTAACAAAATCCTTTCTTATTTCTAAATCCCCAAAGTTAAAATAACCTTGTGTCAAGAAAAGCAATAATATCCCAGTTAACAAAAATAGAATACTTAATGGACTTTTTCTGTTTATTAATTAACAAATAGATTTCCCATATACTTACAATTCAGTTAAAAATGAGCTAGCATCTACCTTTGATACCCTATTTGTTTCAGCTTTTCCCAACCTGTATGTAAGCTGAGCATGTAAGAGTCTCTGATAAGGAGATGCAGACAGAGCAGAGTTGTGGATGACCTTACTCTGCAGCCCACGTTCTTAATCAATACATTGGAGAGGAGTCATTCCTGATTTTAGGACATACCCAAGTGCAACAAGTGGAAATGTTTTTTGAGCTTGTAATCTTTGTTATACAATGATCAAAAATGCTTTAAAGAGCTCAGAAAAGTTGTGTCTGGGATACAGCTGGGTCAGATTTTTTTATGATCCCATCCTAAATTTGCTCATTTTGTGAAAGCATTTTTCCTGAGGAAACAAAATCCTGCATTTACATGGTTGAGAGATGATCGATATTTGTGTCAGCAAACATCACTGCCACTACTTTTTCAGTGTGGCAAATGTATATGTGAGTTTCTGTGCGCACATACAAGAAAAATATGTCTGATTCCACATCCACATGGCAACCCAAGTATATTTGACAATCTGATTTTTGACACTTTGCTAAGTGGCCTCAAGTCTAATAACTTTTTTCTGTAGATGCTGGCTTTGTGTGTGTTTAATTGTGAACCATTCCTTATCTATTAGCCAATCATATTTGCTAACTGGATTGCTTGTGAAGACCTCTTATTGTAATTAGTGTGCTTCAGTTGGAGAGTAAACAAATATTCTAACAAACTATTATGGCATAAGTTGATTTTGTGTTACTCAGTCGTTGCCATTGTGGATACAGCAAATTTTGAGTTAAACATCTCTCCAAGATTTGATGATCTCAGTCAAGAACATTTTAATTAAATTAAGGGATTGTAACTTTTATTTTTGACAGAGAACGAATAAATCAGTCAAAGGTGAATCTGGTTCAATGAAAAAACTTGTTCTGGGGAAATAGCCTGGGAAATAATTAAAATCAAATTGACCAACTGCGCCCAAAAGGAGGACTAAATATTTTGTAAAAGACTTGCTGAAACATAATGTACTACATTGTATTCAAAGTATTGCTTACAGCAAGACAGGCATGCGTCTCCTAGCAGGAGCCTTTCAATTGGAGGGTCATACACTCCACCAGCAACAGACCTCTGTTATATCATTGTTATGTTTGAGTTGACAGATGCGAACATTGGGGTATTTCATGAAATATATTAACAACATTTTGGGAGGTCTAGATATACTAGGGGATGGCTGGGAAGATTTTTTTTTTTATTTCAAAAAGCTTGGCTTTAAAACCTGGCTGAGACGACAGGTGAACAAAATTTGTGGTCTGCAGCTAGCTGCCTCTCCTACTGGTTACTCGTTCACTAGTACTGAAGCTGTAATACACTACATTTTCTAACACCTTTTGTTTTAATGGCAGAATAAATAGAACTGTACATCAATCCAGAGCAACAGATTTATGTATATAAAAACTGTATGACTAATATACTCAGTTCAACCAAATAGCATCTGTCTAGCTCCTTTATTTTAAATTTGTACCATGTTTTGAAACACGTGCACACATGCACACACACATATCCCTGGATATTTAATCAGTTAAATTACCTGGGATTTAGGTCTTGTGTAATGAATATATTATGAACTACCAAGAAATATAAGTTTACTAAAAATACCCGTCTGACATCTTTAAAAAATTCAAGGTTAAAGTGACTCAAGGATCCAGTCTTTAGAAGCTCACTCATACACTAGACAATATCTCTTTTCATATTCTTTAAACCACTGCACGCAACTCCCCTAATCTTAATAGCACTCTGGAGGGAGTGGAATGGCCAAAACATGAAACAGAATAAACCAAATATACAGAAAACTGTTGTATTTGCATTGCAAAACATTGGCTTTGAATTTAAAAATAAAGAAACGACAGTTTGTCCTCTAAACGATGTCCAGCCTCCTTAACCTCTAAGTGTCATCTGCCTAGGCAGTCCTCAATGCTTGTTTTCGCAGATGAAAATAAGACCCATAGGACTGGGACTCAGGATAGATCAGATAACTGGTCTCCGTTAAGAGCTGGGCTCGTTCCTAAAATAGTAGGTCAAAAAAAATAAAGGCAGTGTGATTTGCAGATGAATTTATTTGGCTACACTGAAACCTGCAGGATAGAGGAAGGAAGAGAGAAAAGAACACCCAGTGGAGGGAACAGAAGGCCGACAAAGATGAAGCCTTCAAAGTCTCTGAAGCATTCTTTGGAAATCTTTCCTCCTGTCATCTTCCTCGTGGCAGTAAAGAGAATGCGAAACAGAACATTCTTCCAAACTCCATTCAGGTTCATCTTAACTCTGGGTAGCAGTCAGATCTCATGTAGAATATGTGAGAACTTGCATCCCTCCTTCTTCTATCCTGACCTGCCTCCTCTTCTTCCAAGAAAGGATAATTCCTTGTGATAATTCCTTGTGGGCATCCACCTTTCAGATTTAATGCAGCATGAAAAAAGCAGAACTCTTGATTTTTCCTCTTTTTTTCTGGTTCTTCTGACTAAATTTCCACTTACAGGCCATGTCCAATGTCTGATGCTTATTCTCACATAACCTCTCTAAAGGCCGAGTTTTTCTTTCTTGTCCTTGCAGCTTAATTCCTTTGCCAGGCCATCACACTTTCACGTCATGCGTACTGTAAGTTCCTCTGTAGGCTATTTAACCCCCTTTACCCGCAAACAAATCAAATAACAACAAAGGGAAGGAATAAACAGGGGTTTCAAGATGTTATGTCAGAAAAAAGTGGCAATTTTAGTCTGTAAAATGACACTATAAAAAAGGAGGGGTTGTTCATAGCGTATATGTCCAAGCCTGTTGAAATGTTCATCATTGCCTGTGGAAATATTTCTGTATTTTCATATTAAGATGTCTTCATTCTTTTGATCAGATTTGTGAATACTCATGAAATTTTTGGCTTTCTCTCCAAGAACTGATTTCACTAGCTTTGCCTTTTCTCCTCATATGAAGGAGGGCAAAATACAGCATGAAACAGAGATGACGATATTAAGTGTGCAAAGGAAAAATGCTATAAATATTTTGGTTGAAACAGCAGAGACATTAAAGATAAAAGTTAAATGGAAATAAAGGCAGTCAGATGGTTATTATATGTTGCTATAAAATTCAAGAGCTGTTAGAAAAGGTAGATCAGGATTTGCTTTTAAAAAAATGACAGGCCTGTAAGAAAGCAATATTTTTGATTGATAGAGATTTTAATTGCTCTGATATTTATTGGAATGACAGCTATTAGGAAGTGAAGCAGTGATAAGGGATTCTCTGGAGCTTGAGGGTATTTGGATAAACACCTCAAATTTGAATGCCTATCACAGAAGCTTATTAAAATTATTAAAAAGTTGGATTTTTTCATTTAGACTAAAAGTGTTTGAAAAGAGGTTTGCTTGGAGAATTGCGGTTCTTTCTCCTTTTTATGAAATGAGATAGACTCTATTACTGAGGACTTTTTCCTTCTCTCCTCTTGCAAAGTATGTGCAAGCTAGAATAGGCAGGAACTGCTGGCATGTATATCTGCAGGGATAATAGAGTTAGGAACAAAATTCATGTAGATGAAATGTGTTCCAGAAAAATGAGGAGCCTTAGAATTAATAAATGGTGTTGCTTCCCCTAGCAGTTCAGGTTTTATTTTTAAGAGATCTAGCCTGCATGTGTGCTGTTTCCTATTTATGGCAAGCTCAAGCAGAAATTCTAGTTTTTAAAAAGTTAATTACTTCCTTTGGTCACGTAATCAGGTAATTTAGTCTTGAATTCTTAACAGCAGTATTCTGGATTCCTGAATTTTCTGGGGGCCAAAATGATTTTCAGAACTGCTGAGCATCTGCAAACTGAGCCAAAGAAAGAAGGCGGCTATCGCTGTTTCAGAGATTGGGGAACATGAAAGCGTCAAGCATGGTCATCACATCACAGCTTTGCTGATCTATGTGTCTTTTATTATCCTACTGAGATGAAACACGAATGGCAAAGTTAATAAAAAGGCTATTCATTATGTTTCATGCATATTTCCTCTTTTTTAATGTTTTATTTAGCCATTTCCACATGAAAAAGCAGGAGGGTAGAACTCTAGTACCATTTAACCTTGTGACACTGGTCATATGAAAGTAGGATTTTTCTTCTTTTCTTTCCCCTTGCAAATGCCATCCCAGTTACATGATAGCCATGACCATTCATTATCATTAGCTAAACCAGTTCCCAGGGAGATGTTCCAATAAAACGTCCAAATTATACGTTGATTAAGTGCGTATGTTATCTACTGATGGTTGGATATAAAGTCTAAGCGCAGGTATGTTTGGCAAGGAACATTTACATGGTTACTTTAAAATAGTAGGGATGACGTGTAAATGTAACAACTTACATTGTTGGTTCTAAGCATATTGGGAAAGGATGATGCGAGGAAGCTGTTGCTCTTTCTGGAGCCAAGCAGCCTAGAACAGTCAGATCAGATCACAAGTGAAATACTACTGTGCAACAGCAGCGACCTGCTGGCTTTACAGAACAGAGTTTACATTGCTAAGGATTTTCGAGTAGATATGGTGAAATGCTATGGACTGGATCCTTCCAGTATGTGTATGTGCTGGGAATGAATTGTGCCATAAACCATTAAGGAAAAAAAATGTGAAGCAGCAAAAGCAGCTGTTGCCTCAGTTTTAGAAGGAAATGGAGAGCAAAGGGAGATTTTGGGCCCTGCCTAGACCAGAGGAGAAAGGAAGCAATGTCCTATATTCTAGTGGCAGAAGAAAAAGTAATAGAGTTAGCTCAGAGGTACTGAGAAGAGGAAAGTTAGGTGAAAAAAGTTAAGTGTTAGAAAGAGGTGGACTCAGTCCGGAAAGTTCCAAATACACATATATTCTTTACAGAAGTTATTTGCAACATGCTTCTGTTCTTTCACATGTGTTTTTCTCTTTCTTGGTTCTCATCCAGCCACCCTTCTTCTGTACTCTTTCTGATTTCTCCTTATGTTTTCCTCTTTCCTGAACTTTTTCTCTTCTTGTCCTCTTCCATTCAGTAGCTCACTGTGGCACTCAATTCATTAATGCTTGCAGTGAAATGCTTCTGAAATACTGCAGTAGAAGAAGGGCAGAATATGACTACTAAACACATGTACTAGCTTTCCACTCTTTGTGGCACAGAGCAGATTTCACCCAGAGTATTGCATATATATTATGTTATTTCAAATATCCCTGGACATTTGGAAAATTTTGCTATTTGAATTTCCATACCAAACTCTGAGCTGTAGCTTTGACTTGATTTTATTCTCCTATGCACCACTAGAATATATCAGCCAATAATTTTGAATGTGAGAAACAACCTGCAGTGGAGAGTCAATAATCCACATGCTTCCACGTACCGCATATACTCCAGATTGTTAGCAAATTTCTCTTTGATAACAACGTGTTTTCTTTCACACTGGCAAAGTGACATGACATAACCCTTGGCATATGAGAGAACATGTATTTTTTCAGATGGATTAGTTCAGGTAAGCAGATCTGATTCAAATATTTAACAGATTGTCCATAAATCTGACATTCATGGGAAGCTGTTAATTCTGAAGTGATCATAAACACTTCACAAATGCAGAGACTTCAGTTAGCACATAACTCACTGCAGACTGGAAACGGAGAGCGTAGCTTCTGACAAATCATTCATTGATGTGTGTGTCTAACCATCAAAATACGAACAAAGAGTCAGCATGTTTCATAAAATACACTCCTTATTTATTTTAATTCTTCTTTAAAAGTGTTTGACATCTTTTTAGATTATTTCTTGGATTTACTTTTTGTTGTAATCAATCTTGATTCAACAAAATGTTCTTACCAAAACATCTTTAATAATGAAACAATTATAGCAGTAAATTTACATAACCAATGAGTTCTTTCATTGTTTCTTTTTACAACGGTATTTTTCTTTCTTTCTTTCAGAGTTGTGTCTGTTAGTCAGTGTTGACCAAAGAAAATAGTTTAGTTGAAGCTACTTGCGTTTCTTCATTGAGCTGTAAAGCTTAAAAACAGGCGACAGGGTAATTTTTCGTAATTTCAGTGACTCTATAGTTCTGGGTTAAAGGTAGGCACAGAAGAACCACACATAGTTAGAAGACTGTTCCAGTAGGGATGGATTCCAGACCCGCTCTGGAGAGGTAAAAGCCAAGCTGTCTGCATAATAACTGTCATTCTTGTCACTCACAAATGTGGTGCACCCCTTAATTTTTCTAGCCCGAGTGACCGTCCTTTGAGAAACAACAGGCACTTAGTGCCCAGTGTCGCCGTGAGGGCCTCCACTATAGTTCTGGTTCTGGCCAGCAGGATACTCCTGCTCGCTTGTAGAGTAAATCAAGGACCAAAACAAAGATAAACTACAATTTGTTCTGAGAGTTAACTGAAGTAAATTAACATAAGGGGACAGCAATTGATGTCACAGTTAAAGGAGTAAAACAAATAAGGTTTGTCTGATCCTGGAACAACAAGTCACAACTTACAAATGAAGCTGCTGCAATGAAACGGTGTTGCAGCCTGGTTTTTGCTGCGCTCTTGGGGCAGCGAGGCTGGAGCCGGCTGCGCACATCTGCCGCCAGGGGCTTGCTGCCTGGGCGCCCCCAGAGCGCTCCCCACAGCAGAGACAAAGCACAGGTCAGCGTGTGAAGTCCAGAGGAGGCAGCGGTTCTCCTCCGGCGGCAGGGAGAGCGGTGGGCAGGCTGCATCCCTGCTTTCCAGAGCTCCACGCTTGGCCGGCCACACGCCAGGCTGGAGTAAGAGCAGGCTCCCCTGCGCGCTCTCGCTCAAGGTTGCGTGAGAGCTTCTGCAGCCAGAAAGGTGCTGTTGCCCATGCAGTACTGGCCTCTGCTGTTTCGGTGTGGGCTGCCTGCTATCCTCAGCTAGCACTTGCACCCAAATCACTTGGCATGTTGATGCACACCAAGTAGCCACGGGGGCTCATCTGGAGATGTGCAGAGCACCGTGCTTGGCCACATAAAAAAACCCTCCAAAGAGAGCTTAAGTAAGGCTGCCGTGGTGCATGGGCCTTTTACTGTTGTGTTTTCTCCACACAGGGGTGAATTCAATCATGTGGTATTGCTTTTCTTCCCTAATTGGGGACCTAACCTCTTCCGACCTAATTGTACCTCCTTCTGAAATGAATGGTGTTTAGTTATGAAGACAATTGCATCTTATGATTAGACAAGCGTTACAGCCAAATGTGCACGAGTGTTAGATTCAGCAGGTTTCCCAAGTTTTGTCTCAAATGTACTAAATGGCCACAATAAGTTTTCCTCAAATTTCCCCATCTTTATTCTAATCAAAGGACATGCAAGAAGGCTGGTCTTCCACAGCATATGGACTGCCCTACATATTTTGCAGCAGGCATGAGGATAAATTCCTTCTCCTGTTCTTTTAAATAATTTTAATCCTAATTCTTCTACTGAAGTGACTAGCAACCTCCAACATGTTGTCCAAAATAGTGGCATTTTGAAAAAATCCAGATACGTGGGTGCAACTAATGAGAATAGTAAAACAAAGAGGCAAACTTCAGAGCATTTAAAGATTAAAAATCTACTATGGAAATAACCTGTCTGGGTTTTGACAGATGAAATTTGGAGACAAATGATTTGTCTGTCGAGCAAAGGCATTTCTTTTTTAAGAAAATTTAAATGTAATGCATGAGGAAGAGTTGTGCTGATCTGAAAGGAGGATTAACTGACATGATCTTGATTGTACAGTCATTATACTGCTACCTTGGAAAAAATAAAACAAACAAAAATTAATGGGAGGTCAGACAGTGACTTTTAGAGGCTTAGCCCATGGGGGAAAAATATAACATACAGAACTGCAGAATGTAGGAATCGCCTGGTTGTGCAAGATTTATGGGCTTTGTGGGGAATAGAGGGCCATGTTGCATTTCTACCACAGCCCTGCTGTGCACAGAACTGGGGGAGGGAGAGCAACTGGAAACAGCCTTCCCCAGAAATGTTTCCTGAGACAAGGGCTAGAGTGAAAATTATCTTAGTCTCTGGTTTGACTTAGCAATCAGGTCGTGCTGAATCTGTGACATTCCAGTCACTTCTGCAGCAAAAATCTTTGTAAGAAAAAAATGTTGCAAGATTGATAAAATGTGCTCATCGCATAATCTTGTAGTGCTGCTCCGACAGAAAAATGTATAACAATATGTGCAATTTATTGATAAATGTCAGCCTAAATAGTCTGCGAGACGAGGAGGGGGGGAAGAAAGCTATACATTTCCCACAAGCACCCCCTCAGGCAACAGCTTGAACAAATACAATACATGCGATGCAATAAACTAAGATTATGGGGTTTCACTGCAGACAAGTGTGGCCTTCACCGTAGGCTAAGTAGGCAGTCACCTAAGCACTATATTTAAAGGGGCATTGGAATAACAGAGATAATGTGGTCATTCTGCAGTATCCCAGTCCAGGCCAACTCTTCTATGACTTTTTCAATAACACTTGTCTTTCTCTCTGAAAGGATTTTCCTGTCACTTTTATGCAGAAACTCAGGCCTTGCACATCTTCAGTGTTGCTCACATGCACGATTTTCATCAATCTGCAACCACTTGTTAGTGTGGACTTGATTTACAGCAGAGCTGCTTATTCCAGTTTTAAGCCATTTCAGGTTATGGTTGCCTGCTCTAGGCATGCGTGGCTTGACCCCATGCAGCCACAGAGTTGGCTGCAGTCTTGGTGTCCATAAAACCAAGACATGCCACCGAAGGGCTCACGGAGAGCCCCACTGCTGTCCGTGTGGACTACCTTGGTACAAGGCTGCAGACCAGAGACACCCACTGCAGGGAATGGAGCATAAAGAAATCTTTCAGTCTTTCAGGAACACATTACAGAAGAGGGGGTGAATGAGTTTTCAGACAAAGAAAGCAGCTACAGTTTGAGGGTACAAATATCATTTTCATGGTGGGGATGATGGGATTTATGCTATTATTTTGGCAACTTGTTTGTTGCAAGCTGCATTTCAGTGAGTAACACAAAGTGCTAGCAATCAGGGGCTACCTTCCTGCAGCAAAGGGTGACAAGACGATAACGTTTGGCCTAAATAACAATTTGAATAGGATATTCAAGGCTTACATTGCCAGATCCCTATTGAAACATATACTTTTTCACTACTAGGCACAGATAAACAGCAAAATACTACCCAAATGAATGTATCCATGTAGATATGAACTCTTGTCCTGAAAGTGAAAGACCTTTCTGAAAACTATGTGTCTGAGGCAACTCAAAGAGTTAAAAACCACAGTTATTGGTATTTACAAGGCAGCTCAGATATGGAAAGGATCTTTATGAGAACATTTAGTCTTCATTACTCTTAACCTTTTTTTTTTCAAATAGATACTCATACAAATAAAGACCTGTGCACGTGAGATCTGGGGTGCTTTATGATGACACATGCAATAAATCCCCAAAGTAAAAAGAAGAAAAAAGTTGTTTTTCAGTACGACTAGAACCTAAGGAGACTCTGTCCGTGTAGGCTTGCTAAAATACATATAAGCTGAAGTACACAGAGAAGCATAAATCACGTTTTTCCTCTTTACTGCTTTTTTCCTCAGTCAGTTTTCCCATAATGCCTCTGCAGAAGCTGACAGTTGGATACAGCACAAGACCCTGCTGGACAACTGTCAGGTTTGTTGAAGGATATTAAAGAGAACTTGATCATGTGTCAGCTCTCTTCAAAATGCACTCACATTGGAAAAGTGATATATCTGTCAAAGCAAGGACTTCAGCATTTGGCAGAACAGGCCATTTTCACAAACAGAACTGTCCAATTACATTAGGGGGCATGAACTTCAGGTGTGTATGCCAGGGACAGAAAGATCTGCAGCCACACATCACAGAGACTGTCTCTTTAAGCCATATGGTTGGATGTGGGCTGCATCTCAAGCATAGTTTCTTTATGCTTCATAGATTAAGAATTAATTTAGAATTATCAGAAACATAAATTGCTGCTTTGAACTTCTACATGAACTTTTTTTTTTATTTCACTGAAGGCTGCCAAGAATTCATTTTAGGAGAGAGAGAGTGGAAAATTTATCAAGTTTGATTAGATGATTAAGAACTAAACTATGGAACAGAAATGCTTCCTTCTTGTTTTGTTTTTAAATGCTTTTAGGAAGGCTAGTGTGAGTTTTGATTAAACAGCGTTGTTGGTTAGGAAACAAATTGTGTCTGAGAGAATAACAGCAAAGATTTTTTCCTGGAAATACGTTATAGTTGAGTTTAGGTCTTTCCTGGCTCACACAAAAATGCAGACATTTGGTGGGAGTGAGCTTTCAAGTTAAAACTGCTTGTATCACACACAATATCCTGTGTGTGGGGAACTGTTATATCTAAGTTCAAGAAAACCATCAAGATTCAGTGATGAGGATGGAAACTGTCTTAATCACAGTGTTTATGCCAAAATGCTCATTTCTGTGTACAAGAAATTTCAGACTTCCTCTGTGTGTGGAGGTGAAACACTGGAGTGTAATGCGGAGTCCTGTGGAGTCTTTGACAGGCACAATTTACAAAGGACGAGCTCATTTTTGGGGAGTGATGTTAGGAGAGGCTAAGGTGAATTTAGCTTTCTCTGGTTGTTTACAAATTTATTAAAGAACTGTAAACATTTATATAACTTTTTATGTAAATGACAACAGGATTTAAGAATGGAAATGTGAAAAACATGATATTCAGTGAAATCCTCTTGTTCCAACTAAACATCTGGGCTAAATTTTTTGCTGACTTTCACCTTGTGCAATCCTACCAAAGCTGTTCATTAAAATGACAGCTCTCAATATTATTTTTTCCTTTTCTTTCCCAATTCCCACAAGCAAAATCCCACTTTGATTAGCAAATTGATTTATTTTGAATAAAAATAGCAAATCTTCCTTCTGTCGTCTGAGACAGAGAATTCCACGTCAGTGTTCTCCATTCCAGGAGAGCAAGGTATATCCTCTTTGCTCTGCGATTAGTCTGTGCTTCCTTAGCTCAAGAACAGTAAACCTACCAGATAACCATAGCTTTTATGAAGTAAAGTGTTGTGTGTGTATATATATATATATATATATATATATATACATATACATATATATATATACACACACATATACACGTGCACACACACACACGTGTGTGTGTGTATATATGCATATGTATGTGTATATATATATATTTATGCACACGCGCGCACACACACACACACACACACACACACACACACACACACACACACACACACACATATATATATATATATATATATATATATATACACATCTCCTCCCACCTCAGTTCCAAATTCCTCACAGGTAGGTCTTCAGTCTTTCTCCATTAGGAAAAATGTCATCTCCCTTGACTTCACTGGCAAAAAGAAATGTTCTTACAGCAAGTTAACGCACAGCTACAAAGGTATCTGGCTATAAAAATCTTAGTGGAGACAAATCTCAGGCAGTTTTTCCATGAAGCATTTTGGCGAGGTTGATAGTATGCCTGAAACAGCTGAGTGTCTGAGTTTGCCACCTACCTTGCAGTAACTACTAGAGATTGTGAATTAGCCATATTGTGTCTCTACTTGTCCTTACTGTGTGTTTGCCGTAAAAGTTTTTGTTTTCTTGGTCAAAGTACGCTGAAATGGATGAATGACTCTATACCTTCTTTTTGAGGTTCTCTGCAGACTCAGACGTTTCTGCAGTTGCAGTACTCATTTCATGTTTCAAAGGCTGCTCTTCTTCACAGCTAGAGTTGCCCTTTTTCTTTTTTTTTTTCCTGTGCGACCTCTGAAAAACCATAGAAGGAACCCTCCCTCATCTCCACCTAGTCTTTTATGTCCTTATCCTGAAGGATGTAACCCACTCTTTGAGAAACAGATGCTATGCTGTGTTATTAAATTTGTTTCAAAATGCTCATCTGAAGGGGGCTTCTTTTTTTGTAGAAAGGGCATTATGATTAATAAGAATTTCTATGCCACAGACAGTAATCCTTAAAAAACTAAATATATAAGTGGAAATAGTTGTAGTGATGGTTTTTAACTGTATGTTCATGATAGCTGCACAGTAGTGTGGTAACAGGTCATCATGACAGCGACGTGACAAGTCACATCACACAGTGACATGTTACAGCTACATAGTAACTCTGGCACTATGGGATAAATCACAGTTTGTGTGTGACTGTGATCAACTTGCTGGCTAGTGTTCCAATTCTTTTGTAGATATAAAAGTTCCAACTTCTAATTAGCTCCAAAACTCACTGTTTCAAATCTTAATAGCAGCTGAGTGGGAAATAATGCTAAGCACAGATTTGAGGGAAGTGAAGTTGTTTGCACAGAGGTCTTCAATATGGGCTTGGTAATGGGTTTCCCTGCTCACCTGCAGAGGGGTTTGGGGAGGGAGGAGAAGGTCCTTGAACATTGCACACTGTAGATAGCCAATGACTGGTAGCGGCCGACCTCTGTTAGCTACCTCTCCCGTGTAGGCAGGCTAGAGGGATGAGGAGGGAGACCGCTCCCCTCTGCCTTCCTGTTTTTCCAGCAGGAGAGATGAGCTGGTGTGACTGCAGTGACTCATGGCAGTGGGCAGCACGCCTCCTCGCTGAGGGCCAGGACCACCTGCAGAGGAGCACAGTATGGGCATGCAGTGCTTCTGCAGAGCTAGGGAGCAGGCTCCAGTCCCACCTCGCCTCTGTGCCTTTCAGAAGTCAGTCTGGTCCACTGGTAATATCCAAACAAAGCAACGTTTTCTGCTTCATTTGCAAACCGCCTGTTTCTTATCTAAAATGTCATTGTTATGAAGGCCAGGTGACAGTTAGTCCCTGAGGTATGAAACCTCACAAACTACCACATATTACAACTCTTTCTTTAAAAAAAATTTCCTGTTCTTTTCTTCTGTCCTTCCCATCCCTTTGGTGCCTGTAGTCCTGGTAGGTAAGCTTTGTGGAAGACCTTCAAAATTTTACTCTGATGAATGGAACTGATTCAACATTTTTTCTTAATTATATTCTTCCAGTCCCATTCAAGGATTTTGTACTGGAATAACAGAAGTTGGATTTTTATATATAGAAAGAGATCTATTACAGTTACTAAGATACTAGATACTAGATACTAGAACTAGTTCTTTGCACTAGAACAGTGCAAAGCCTGACTCATGAGGTGTTTCTCCACTGTAGCATCCAGAACCTCATGCATGCGCCTCCTGGTTCTGGGCTGCAGGGAGTTAGGATAAGTATCTGTGGAGAGCTATGCACAGTCATGTTTAATTGTAAACCAGAATTACAGCAATATTTATTAAAGTGCTAATACACTCTCAGTCTCAGCTGTGAGTGTGGGCACAGTGCTGTGCTAATTCAGCTTTACACCTTCTAGAGTGGCACTGACTTGTGCCTGATTGACTTGTAGGGTGGATGTAGCCATTGTATGAATATCAGTCCTCATCTCTGCAGTAACCTGGGGTTTTGGAGAAATGGGGTTAAGGCTGTAATCTGCCAGTTGAAGTTAGTCCACTATAAAAAAATGATTTGTCTCAGCAAGAGATAGAAAACCAGCCTGAATATGGCTCTGTAGCCCACAGGACATGTATGTCTGAGATGAAGAAAGAGGAGGAGCTCTTAGTTTTGGTATATGAAAACTTTTATACTTTTCTGTGTAGTGAAACACCTTCAGTGTACTTCTACCCTAAAACCTCTACATTCCCATGGGCATAGGGTTCTCTACAGGATAAAATAATGGGTTGGACCTTGTTCCCATACGTGTGGCTGCATTTTAAAGCAAATGGTGCCCATTGTTCTTCACCTCACTCCCAGCCTTTTAGTAATGTGCTAGGCATGCTCTGGTAGAAAGATTGAGGAAGCAGAGGAATGCTGTGTCTCCAGACCCTGGTCTGGTTAATACACAGGAGAGATGCTGGCCCTGCATTGCTGTTAAGCCAGATGCAGTTCTGCCCATACACTCACACAAGTACATCCCCCTATTGTCCCACCCACACAGAGTTTATAGGCACCCATGGGACTGGAAAGTCAAGAAATGAAGCCCAACTGAAAAAATTCAGCAGTGCACTTAAATTCTACCTGATTCTTTTTTTGTGTGTGAAAGTCTGTCTCTGGATTTTCCAACACATCTAAAAATCCTTTCTTTAAGATAATTGTTAATATAAAACATACTGTATTATGAATAGACTCATGAAGATCTGGTATTTTATTGGCACTCTTGATATTCATATTACACTATTTGCTATGCACAAATAATGGAATATATCTAAACTTGCACTGGTGAACTTTTATACCAACATATATTCTCCTTCTACCTCTTTTCCTCTTTTCTTCTCATCTTTCTATCTGTATAGGAATCATGACAATAGAGGACTCCAATGCCAGTACAATTTCAACTTCACAATAACCTCAGTTGACATAACGATTTGAGATATTCACGGTTATGGCTATGTCAGACTCTTCACAAGCTTCAGTAGAATAGCTCCTTCAGTTGACAGATCACTTGCCTGAAAATGCAAGGGGATCTTAAATTTTAGTTCTCTCTCTGTTTTGCTCTGTATTTTAATATCTTAATTGGCATGCAGAGTATGTCCCTTTATTTAATGAGCTGTGGGGTGACCTATACTGTGTTTTAGTAAACATCTTGATGGATTTAATACTTAGCTTCCAGCCAGTACTAAAGGCTCACCATCTGAAAGCTCAACAAGTACTGAAAGAAGGTGAGAGAAGAACGAACAAAATTATGGTTAAAAGCAATAAGACTCCTTACTAAACTTGAGGTATAAGACTTTGTCCTTTAGTAATGCCAAAAGTTTCTAAAGGCTAAAGGCCTTTAGTTTTACCTACACTGATCCTAGCCTGGTGTAGTGTGAAGGGACAAGGTGAACCCTCATCTGGGAAAGCTGAATGCCCATCTTTTAATTTGACTTCCTCCAGCTTCTGGGATTGGTTCCCAATATATCTAGTATCTGATGATTCTTTGCCTCAGACCAGTATCTCGACAAGAGATGGATTTTTATTTTTAGGAATTGGGTGGGAATGTCATACTCGGGGGGGGGGGGGTCATTTTGGTCTCTTTGGTTGGAATTGGCCAGTGGGTTCAAAGGTGGAGGAAGGGGAAGTTCACGAACAGGCTACGAGGCCAAGGTGGAATATCCTGTTGAGCTCAGTGCAGCTCCTGCAGACCAACCAGCAGGCTACCGAGCAGCTGCACCGAGCAGTAGTGCTGGGCGTTGCATCCTGGCATGGGCACGTGTCCCCCAGCACCCCTGTAGGCACCTAGGAATGGGTTCTTCGCATTCAAGCCCTGCTCCCAGGTCAGGAGTCTGGCAGGGACTTTAGTAGATTTTTGCATTGCTCTGGCTCTCTTCAAATGCAAGGGGTCCAGGCAGGGGTGTGAAGACTGTTGAACTCTACATTCTAGATACAAACTCTGTGCTTGACATCAGAGGGATAACCTGAAGTTTTAGGTGTGAGCAGCTTATAAAGCTGGGAAATACTTGTCTCCTCAAATGCAGGTAATGATCATAGCTGTAAAAGCTTAGAAAAATCTGCTTGGTAAGCAAGCGCTCTAAAAAAGTCAAAGCATTAAAATGGTTTAATTAGTTTGGTTTACTTTCTGTCACCTTAAAATATGCCCATGTGAGCCTTGACATTACAGCCTTTCAAGATGCTCCCTCTCTGATGCTGCATCAAAGCAGTGTTGAAGCAAGAGGGGCTGTAGTTTAAAGTGGCAGCTCTAAAAATTACGGTTCTCCTCTTGCCCTCCTTAACTCCCAGCAGCAAAATCCCAGCCCGATTAGCAGACTGATTTATTTTACATAAAAATAGTAATCTCCCTTTTTGCTCTTCTCCCTGTTGGTGAATTCCATTCTTGACATCTGCAATTTCATCTGGATACTGTTCTATTTTTTCTGCACACCCCACCTTCTATGCGTATCAAATTGCTGGGTGCTGTGAAGTATCTGCTGTATTTCACTGCAGAAGTGGGTGTATTTGGATGATGAATTGAATATTTCCTATATATGAATAATCCTCAAAATCTTGCCTAAATCCTTTGGGGTGAAACACATTTTAAAACTATTTAGGCACTTTGCTCAAATTAGGTATTTAAATAGCTGGTTGAGTCTTTCTTTCTGATATTGACTTTATTATCACTTTTCCATAGTTCTTAATTAAAATAATTTATTTTATACAAGAATAAAGGAAAAAGATTAAGATGCAGTTAATATAAAGTGTTTTACCCATCAGCACACCCAGAATGAAGGCCATTTCAGGTGTGTGCCAGGGTAATCATAGACGTATAGAGTGAGGCCTAATGACAGCATCCAGGAAAATACCATTCTATGGCATATCAATGAAATGTTAAAAAGGGAGTACCTTCCTGCTTATATTCCCATGTTTTCAGTGAGCCAAGGAAATTGGTTTACCACTCTCCCCTTCTTCCAAAGGTCACTCACTCAGATTTCGAAGCTTGTGAAAAAGCTGGGAAATTTCAAAATGATTTTGAAGAAAAATCAGAGTTTTGGCTTCTTGATGAAGTGATGGTGTTTACTTGCTCCTATCTTCATGAACTCTGGACTCACCGTGCAGCTGGCTATCTACAGCTAGGCCCTGAATGCCTCTAGTCTGTGATGGGAGAGGCAGCTTCCTGGGGTCAGATGTCTGCCACCTACTCGGCGTGGGCAGAAAAAGGACTGGCCCTGCTTGTGTGCTGCCAGAGGCTTGGGCTGAGCGTCCTAGGAAGGGAGACTGCAATTTGCCAGGACAATGTTTTCTTGCTCTCCTCCCATAAAGTCCAAATAATTTTGCAACTCTGGTTGCAATAAAGCATAGTTGGACCTTAGACTAAGGCAGGGGTAAAATGTTTTTTCTTATTCTGGTTTTCAGTAGGTTTGAGTGAACTTGCAAAAAGCTCCCTTGAAGATCCTATTGACTGAAAGAGCATCACGTTTCATATTCATTGAAAAACCCTGTCATCCCCTTGCTATCACAGTGACACTGAAGATATGAATGGGGTCATCCAAATCCCACCAAACATTTTGGAAAGGGGAGTGAAAAAGCCCTTCCTTCTCTGAGGATATTTAGAGGTGAATAGGTAGTGAGCAGCAACTCCTGGAATCAATTCAGTCCAGAGGTGGCATTTTAGGAATAAAGGGTGAAGGATCTGGAGCCAAATTAGGAGTGGTTGAAAAGCTTTGTGCATCCCCAGAGAAAGGAGAGGGGGGACAGAGAGAGAGAGGGAAAGGCGAAGAGCCATTATATCAAAACCAGGTGATCTTTTTCTAGTATTGAGCTGAAAGTTTTGCTCAGCATTAATCATACTAGAAACCAATTTTCATCGTCCTGTATTACTGATTTCAGGAAAAAGGGCATTTGGAAAGAAGAAAAATGCAAAGAAACTTGACTGAGGTATTTAATACTGTGAGTATGTAGTGAAAACTGATCAGCTTTTCCTTTTCGTGTTAAGACCTAATATAGCAACAACTTGTCATTCACTAAAATTAATGGCAGGTACATTTAGAACAAATGAAAGGATATCTTTCTTTGCCCAGCATGTCACCAGCCTCTGAAATTCACTACCACAGCAGGTCATAAGGACCACTATTGTAGCTGGAAAAGCTACAGAAGTTTGTGTCCAAATACCATCACTTGTAGTTATACTTGCTAAAATAAGAGTGACCTAACCATAGCTTAGGTTCTGAGTCTATAGTGATTGCTGAATTAATCAGGAAAAAATCTTGTCCTGTGGATGCTGCAAGATAGCAGATGGTTCTGCTGTTCTCAGACCTTTTAGTTCCCTTTGTTCTGTTATTTTTGTGGCTAGACGAGTTTCATTTTTTATATATATTTTTCTTTTATAAACCATTACCTTTTTAAAAAAGCCTTAAAAAAGCTGTAAACCTCCATTTGCCAGAAAGTTTTTTTTTTTTCACTCCATACTGTGAACAGCTGCATGAAAATTGAATATAAGGTGCTAAAGATCGATGGACACAACTGATTGCTGTTCCAAATGAGACTACCAAGCATTAAGACATTGAGAAATCAAATTGATGACCTGTAAAAAATAAGTTCCGATAAAGAAATATCAGATTGAGAGAAATTCCTGAAGGCAAGGAGACAAGGGAAGATAGAATACTTTTGAGAGTGAATGATGAAGTTGTTTCTTACGGATAATTTTGAATTCCCTTTACTGTGTCTTACAGCACATCAAATCTATGGCTGAGCAGACAACACCCTGTATGGTGGCTGGGGTTGTTTAAACGCTCGGGCGGTTAGTATAAAACTCTGTTTGTATTAGGGCTCTTCTGCATAGGCGGACACTGGACACGAATGTATTCTCCTTCCCCAACTGTGCCCCCAGTGAAGGAGCGTCTCTGAGCACACACAAAAATCATTCTGCATGCTTTTATAGAAAATGTTACTTCATTACCTTTGTCAGTAATGTTTTCCCTTTTCCAGTACACCTGGTTAGGATACTGTGCAATTAAGTGTGTTTTTTATATGGACTGCTCTCTGAGGGGAGCTTGTGGCATGTTTTGGTGCCTGGTTTTAAGAATCTGACCCTGCAAACACTTACTCACATGAATCTTAAGTATATGAGTAGAGCCATTAAGGTCAATAGGACTTTTTGCATGACTAAGACTCATGTAAGAAATGATTTGCAGGGCTGAGCCCTCGGCTTGTTAACTCTTTGGTAGGCGAGACTCGTATCTCTCCTTTCTCCTGTACGTGCTGTGGGCCCTATAAAAGCCAGCTTATGGCTCACATTTTCAAAAATAGGGGCTACGCTCAACTCCATCTCTCCATGTGTTTATGATAATTGCAGGAGGAAAAACCCAAAGGGTTGTGGAGGCAAGTGGGCAAATCTGGCTTTCCCTTGATGCCTCTGTAATTTTTCTTATCTTTGCTTCTTGTGTACTGCTTGTCCCTCCAGCTGTACCTCTGTGGCAGAAAGACAGTGGTATATCAGGCCTTGATGACTTCTGGATGAGAAGTCTGCGCCTAAATTTTGGTTTCAAAAATGGCTTAAGAGGAGTAGAAACTGAAGATAAGTTCCTTTACTCTGGAATGCGTTTTCATTTGATTTTTACTGTATGTTTTCAAAAAGAACTGTCAGGGCGTTTGTTCAACTGGGTATATATGGTGTTATAATTGTTTTGTTTAGTACTGTAAATATTATGTGTGATTAATCTTGTTCATGCTAGAAAGGTATTTGAGTTTCTTACCAGACAGTATATATTTAAGGTTTGCTTTATTTATGTGGAGAAAATGACAAATTCTGTAGCTGAGGGAACACAAAAATGAGAGCTGTGCACTAAAAAAATCTAGTTTGGAAACTGGGGAGCAGTTCCCACCTGGTGTGCTCTGGGATGGGGTGACTCTGAGTCATGGAGGTTCGGTGCTGAAGGCAACTGTCACCCCCAGCCTGAGATAACAGAGAAACCTGAGGGAGCCAGCTGAGCAGGATGTGACCCTAAGGGCTAGAGAGAATAAGCCAGTGAGCCTGGAGGAGGTGTCTTCCCCAGAGTTTAAATCTTTTGTAAATAGCTTGTTCCATCACAGGTACTGATATCATGACCCTGAGCTATTGAAGTTGCTGCTTTCAATAGATCCTGGAGGCTCCATTAATACTGCTAGAGCATTCACGCAGGATGACATGATATTCCTTTTTTTTTTTTTTTTTGGTACTTCCTGAGCAGTTTGCACTTAGAAAAAAGAAAAGAAAAGCCTTCTCCAGGAGTGCATCTACTTAAAATGTAATAATAAATTGCACCCCATTAGGGTTAAAATAAACACAGCTACAGCCTTGCCATACTTTTGGGAAACACCGCTGTTCTATTTTATTTTAATACTGCAGGACTGTTTTGCTCTCACTCCACACCAGCCTCACAAATCACTGGTGCAGTGCTCTCACTAACTTGTCTGTATTATGTTCATTTTCTGGGTGGCAATAAATATTAGAATAAAATAAACTAAAGACTGCTGGCTGGGGCTCTGTTAGCTATCTTTATGGTTTCCACGGCAGCTGAATGACAGCTCAGGCTGGAAGCAAGCGGCCCCTTTTCACCAAGTAAATTTAGCCTTGGGAAGGATGAACATCTTCTAACTCTTGAGCTGTGATGGTTGATGCCAGTCAGTAAATCAGTCAGATTTTAATTATCGGACACATGACAGGGAGCAGTGACAGGCGGCAGTCCACTGGAGAGCATTCCTTCAAAGCAGCTTTAAAAACAGAACAGCACTTGAAGAGGAAAACCAAGCGAACAGAACACAGTCACAGCTGAATTGCAGGACGTTAATAGCGTGATGGAATTCCCTTCCTAATAATTTTAACTGCTTCTTGGCCACGACCTTCCAGAGGAAGTAGATCTAATGCAGCTTTATTGGGATTTTATTTTTTCTAAACTCACTTCATACCGACCTGTGGTTTTTAATAGAGTTTCACACAGTTCTTTGCATAAGCAGCTGTTTGGTGCAAAGAAAGCAGTGACAGATTTATAATGCAGCAAAACCTGCTAATTGGATAGATGAAATTGCCTTTCTGACAGTGGCCCCTCTATGAAAATTGGTAACATACCTCACAACGATCTGCGTATGTAAGAACTTGATTATTTATTATATTTTGCCTTTTACATTAATCCTATGATTAATTCTCGGGTAATTACCTACAAACACCTCCCTGGAAGCCTCTTCAGATAATAAGGGCTTGGTGGTTAGTGAAAAGTTACAGGAATTTTACAAAACCTATTTAGAGAATTCTCAGGTTATTTAGAAACACTTTATAGATTCAATGCGCATTTGGGGGAAACTGAGGAATTGCTAAATATTAGCTAGTTTTTTTGAAGAATTCCTTTTTAAAGGAATTGAAGACATCTTTGGAAATGACTACTGAGCTAATAAAAAGCTTAAAAGAAAATCTAATAATAATAATAACAATGACAACAACAACAGCAGCAGCAGCAAAGCTCTTAGATATTCAAAATCTGTTAATATGTTACCTTTCCAAATAGGCAGGCTGCCATTATTTGTTCATTGCAATACGTGAAAGGGAAACTGAAGCGCAGTCCTAAAGCTGCTCTGCTATTTGTGCTACGCTGGTTCAAGTTCAGTGTTTAGGCTCCCATGGTAAACTCGAGAGGAAGCCTTTGATCAGTCGCAGTAGTTGGAGATGCTGTAAAGCTCCGGGGCTGCAGCCCCACTGCACCCGGGGCAGCAGGCGCAGCACAACCTGCCCCGGCGCGCGCGAGCCCGCTCGGTGCAATGACAGGACACGACGTAGCGCAATTCAGTGCAGAGCTGAGACCCTGCTGAGAATACATGAAGCTGTGGAAACAAAAACAACGTTCAACTTAATCTCAGTCAAGATCAATAATTTTTCAGTGAGTAACCCGCAACAAATACAAATAGGCCATACTTTAGAATTGCACCTCTCTTCTTCTATGAGAATAAATGTGCCTTTCTTACTGTCACAAAAATCACCCAGCATCTGTAAATGAATCCCTTTTCCCAATGGGAATCATACTGTGCACTTGAACTCTGATTTGTTTTTGATGTTTTAGGCTAGGCTTCAAAAATAATTTTAATTTAAAGGCTTCTGTGGGAAAAGATTTATAATAGGAATGCAGGTTTCCAACAAATACACATAACTGCTCAGCATTGTTGGGGTTTCTTGGTAATCATCTTCACAAAGCTAAAAAGCTTCACTTTTATTATTTGTTTTATAAAAAGAAATCTGTAGACTGTCAAATGTTCAGGTTTCCTTGTTTTGTTTTGTTTCTAAAAGAAACAGAGGAAAGGAAAAGTAACGTTTTTTTGAATGCCTTTTTTTTTCCAATCAGGTCATTCAAACATCCTCCCCAGCTGACAGGAATAGAGATTTAACCAGTACCTATCCAAAACAAAATTGTCAAGTACTTTTCAGCTTCCAGTTGTCTGTGGTTCTTAAAGTGTGGAACGTGCAATTAGCCTTCTATAAATCATGGGCCAAGACGCAGGATGAAAATCAGAGCCTGCCGTGCTGGACGCTCTCCTGTGCCTCCTGGTTATAAGCGGATAACTGGGTGTTCATGGAGTCCTGTTTTCCACTCAAATTCAACGGAAAAAGACACAAAGTGCAGTAGCACAGGATAAAACCCTTTGCTCTGTACCTGACATCCGTCTGCTGAACTACACTGGAAGATAGTTAAAAATACATTAAATACTTCCCAAAAGCTACTTTCCCATCAAAACAATTGCTGCAGTTGCTACAGTGATGTGTTCTGGCTTTGGGTGGGAGGGGAAGATGGTCTGTGTGCTTGGGAAAGGAAGGCCATTCCACCGGCAGTGAGTGGGAAGAGACTGTCCCTGCTACCAAATCGTGAAGTAAGGCTCATTCCGTGAGGGCATTTGTGAACATCTACATTTAGTCAGTTCAGGAGGTTTCATGCCTTATTTTATGACATTGGTAAACAAGGATGCCGTTGCATTAGTTGAGACTGATGTTATCGAATCTTGGGGCAGAATCTGGACCTTGTGTGTTAAGTTTATGATATTCTTCTAGTCACAATGAGTTGTTTTATTATGTTGTTCAGATATATAAAGCAGGTAATTCAGGTGACTTAAACAGTAGGTTGTAATTTCTGCAGAAAACAGAGATTTGTAAGTAGACTGCAGGATATGTCAGTATTTTACTGTGATTATTAAACATTAAAGGCAATGCATCGCATAATCCATACCCTTTGTGGTTTTTTATTCCTTTATGAACAAGAGGATGTTAGGGCAACAGACAAAGAAAGAAATCATCTAAAACTCTGTTTGATATAAGACACTGCGTCTGATATAATAACATGACCCTCTTTTATAAGGTAGCACCATCTTGCTAGGGGAAAAATACCCCAAACAAAGGGAAGTTCCTTTGGGAAGGTGGGAAGGTATTGCAGAGAATGAATGAACCAAGTCTTTTGCTAGCATGGGTCAACTTCAGTGAGATGTCAGCGTCATTGCAATGTATTGAAATAGAGATATTTTTTCTGAGAATTTTGCAGATTTGGGGAACAAAAAACAAACACAACTATAAGAAGGTTGTACATGTTATCAGAGGCTTATGAAACTGAGAAAAGATAGCCTTCTCCACCTAGGATTTAATGTTAAGGATAGTTTGTGTAGATTTCTAAGGGAAACACACTACTTTGAACGGCAAAATGATGTTATACACTAACATCAGATAAAAGATAAATTTTGTCTTACTGAACGTGACAACTAAGTCCTCTCATTATAGGTAATATTTTCCGAGTAATATTTTTCTATCACCTTGGTTTCAGCCCACAGTGAAATATGTAATCTTATACTTGAGCATTCAAAGAACCTGCTTATGATTTGCTGATCCTGATCTGTGGAAACAGAAAGACTTCTGGGAGTTTTTCTTCTTTCCTTGCAGTATTTTGCACTAGATAAGAAGAGAGAAATGTGGGAAATCTAAAGTTAAGCCTCTAATTTAAACTACAATAGGCCTAACTGCCAAATTTGAAATAGAGTCCGAGGTTTCCTAAGGCTGCGGGTAAGGCTTGGTTTAGAAATAGAGTCCATTTAGAAACGGGGTCCAAGATCTGTGTATCTGCACACAGATTTAGATCTGGGCCTCTTTCAGATATCAGTGTGTTTAAATCTGGGCTTGTGACTCAAAGTTATCTTTAGTCTACTAGGTAGAATGCCACAACAGTGCTAAAGGGACTTACTCTGGCTATCTGAATATGAGAGAAATATGCTAAATAAAAATAAAATAAATCTAATAAAAATCTGCTAGGAGGAATAATAACCATAACTGTTGTCTTCACTTCTATTCCTATGGACCCTTGTCCGTGAAGAGCTGCAAGGGCTACTCCAGAGTATGTTGACTAAAGAGACTGGGGAGAGAAAAAGGGCATGAGGTAAGTAGCAGCAATCACTTACATTTCCTACATGAGGGAGAGGGTCAGGAAAGAGGGAGGGGAAGAAGGACCAGCATGCTTGGCTGTGTGCTGGAGAGGAAATAAGGAGCTGTCGCAATTGCACTGGGCCACTACCTATTGGCAAGGGCAGAGTGACAACCACTGTCCGTGGCACGGGAGTCTGACTCTTTTTATTCTGACCTTGGCTCATCACATTGGCCAGTGCAAACTGAGCACAAATGCTACCCTTTTTATAGTATTTTGCAACCCCTTTGCACCAAGTAAGCAAATACTCAAGGCACGTGGTAAAAGAGAACAAAATGGAGAGATGTCTGGTTAAAAAAAAGTTTCCAGTGGCTGTCACTCGGGTTATTCACTTCATCCTGTTCCCCTGCACCTCCATCTCTTAAGAAATGTTCTTGGGCTTACAGTGTGTTTGCAAATTTTAATTAACTAAGTCTCATAATAACCTTTGAAAGGTAAAAGCTCTCTTCACCCACCACTGACATGCAGCTGCTCTTTTAATAGTGAACAAGAATGCTACTGCACAGTTTGGGGCAGGAAATAAAGATTATCTTAGGCAGTTGAAAGCGTAGGTAGGCAGAGAGGAGCTGGAAAGTGGCCAGAACACTGAGGTTTACTGAAAATGGCCAGGAACTCTGGTTTACGTCTTGTATGAAAGCTTGCTCCTTTAGCATTAAAGTTCCTGCCTTCATACCGTGCTTGGTCATATTGGCCTGCAAAAGAAACATGAGACTTATTGAATCACTCTCCCTGCTTCCTGCACCACCCAAGTATTTTTTGGAGTTATACCATCCAGATATAGACTGGGCATGACCCTATTTCAATCTGAACGCTTATAAAGTCTTAAAACTTCACAAATCGCCTTGAGAGATGAGCAGCCAGTTAGCACTGGAACTGGAAATTTCCTCTCTTTTTGCCATCCTCAGCTACACCAGTGCAAAAAATTTTTCCTAGGCACATCATCAAATTAAAGCCTTACTATTACCAGGATAATTTAGTTTGCAGAATTGGGAAAGATGAAGTATTTAGTTGGGGGCCTTCCTTAACAAATCTGAACTTAGCATCAGTCATTTTGGAAAGCGGAGCTGAGCTTTTCTGGTTCTCAGCAGGACAAGTACCAAACATCAGAAAACTTTGGGGAAGCTTAGATGTAGAGTGTAACCATCTAACTGTGCAGTGGCAACTCTACTTTCCTTTGGTTGGTCTCGTGACAACTTCGGATGGTAGAATGCCAGGAAAAAGGCAATAACTGCAAAAGGCTTCTGCCCTCTGCAACCCGCACAAAGTTACACTTTGGAAGAGGAGGAGGTATATATACAGGAGGAAAATATCCACTCTGGTCCATCCAGAAAAAAAAAAATTTCAAACTTGTCTGTTGCTATTATTAAAAGAAAAGCTTTGCAGAAGCAGGAGCAATTGCACGCTGCAGAACTTTATGTATAGCTGAGCATTTGAGGTGCTTCTGAGAAATAAATAGGTGCCAGAAGCTGTCTGATATATTTTTGGGTGGCATTAAATTAGTTTCACTTGCAAAAAAGGAGTGATATGGTAGAGTAAACTATATCCATCAATGGAAAAGAAATGGTCAGATTGGAAAGTATAATATGACTGGCTTAGGCAAAAGGTCTCTTTTTCCCAATTACAATTAATTTCAGTGGACTGGGGCCTACAAGCCCCTGGCCTTGGGCACTTTTCACATCATAACAGTTGTGGGGAGGGAAAATGCAGAGATGAAATGCAGCCATTCAAAACTAGCCCAAAGCTGTTCTAGCAAATAGACAGACTTTTCTCATTTTCATGAAACCATTGAATATATGAATTTCACTGGATTCACTTTCTTGTGCCAAAGAAGTCAACATAGTTCATCCTGGCATGTTCAAAATTGGAAGGATCTGATTGACAGAAGAGGGAGATGGCAGATTCAGAATATTCAAATCTTGCTGTTGCATACTTCACTGCAATACAAAAGATACACACACAAAGAAATACTGCTGACAGTCCATTACACTGTGCCATATATACTTACTCTACATTTCCTTTAAAGTAATTTCTGTGTGTTTCTATTTCACTGTCTTATAATTATCTGTTAACCTTCATATTATATTTTATATTTTAAACTAGATTCCTCATGGGTCATCTTTTAAAAATAGAGCCATGCAGTTCTCTTCCTCCTTCCTCTTTTCAGGGGACTTTTCTAACCTTATTTTCTACTTCCACAAAGCTTTCCCTCACTAAGTTTTAATTTCAGTTTTTGAATTGAGTGTGTCTAGGAATAAAACTTACCTCAAATCACAAGTATTTCTTGAGAAAATGTGGGATTTCAGCTTGGAACAGGGAGCAAATATATAAAGCCCCAAGAAATAGTTTCTGACCAAAAAAGATAATTGTGTTATGCCCTGAAACGTGATATACAGCTGTCCAAATTATCCTTAAATGAACTAGGGTGATTACTGCAAGCCTTCACCCCTATGGAGTTGTGATTCTTCACATGGGTAATTTACTCTGTTTCTCTAGAGAAGGAATGCCCCAAGACTTGTCACAACCCAGAGAACAGGTTGACCCCTGAGAACCCAGATAGATTTTTTAGCGAGACCAAAGAGAGCAGCACTGTCCAGCGTTGAGTGTTATCTGCGGTGTGCAGGTGCCCCTGCGATGCTAACAGGCCCTAAGTGCTACCCCACTGCGCCTCGTGTGGCTCCCAGCCCTGCAGAGGCTCATCCTGAGTAGCTCAGCTCCTTTCAATAGTTCTTTAAGGACAAATGTGGCAAACATCTGGCTCATGTTCATTCTCTCATCCTCTCTCCTAGTGCACGTGCTGAAGGGGTGTTTTGCTGTGAAATGTTTTAATAATATATACCTCCATTGCTATCCATTTATGTCAGCGAGGGCCATATCAAAGGCTAGTGCCTTGCTCTTACAGCAGAAGGATTGGTGTTCATCCTCAGTGTTTGTGGGATTTCATGGTTGGGGCCAGTCTCCATGGGAAGGTGGTAGGAAGAGCCCTTTGCTACCTCTCTCCTTTATGTAGATGAAATGGAGATCTTTCCTGGGGACACACCTACAAAGGAAGCACATCATTCTGCTCCAGGGAGCCTGGACCAAAAAGGAAGGTAGCTTGAAGATGAACAGACTTTAAAATATCTCCTGCACCTTCATGTTAGTATCTGGAAAAATCTCTTTCAGGTAGGGTTTTGGAAGAGACCTCAATGTGGCCATGCTTCCAGGGAGCACGGAGAAGGAAATGGGTGGAAAATTCCAATATTTCTGCATGCATAATGCTAAGTCCTGTGATCAACTTGGTCGAGGGAACAAACATAATTTTTTCTCAAGAGGAATGAAAAACCAGTCACAAATCTCAGCCCAGTGGAGACAGTCCAGGCAAACTAAGATTTAGGAGAGCAGCTGTACAGATGTATCCCTTCAAGGTTCCCCTCAGCTGACCATATCTGTTTCTCTAAAAGGGGAAAACATGGTCAATAAAGCTTACAGGTATGTTATGAAATTAGGGTCTCCATTCTTGCACTTCTTAGCTCTAAGGAACTCCCCAAGTAACCTGAGTAATAACAATGCGAGTCCTCAAAACTCAGTCCAGCAGTCAAACGCCATCAGATGATGAATGAATCCTGGCTGAATACTGGCTTCACCAGGAAGCTAGGTGAGCTTTATCTGGTCCCGGGTTCAGTTATGAGCACTTCAAACAGCTGCAGCTCGTACGTCTTCTCATCTCCCACTTTATTTGCCACTAAGTGATTCTTCCTCAGGCTTTCTTGTGTTCTGCATAGTCATTCATTTGAACTGCCGTTCTCTTTGGCAATTTGCAGGATTTTCAAATGCGGGTTAAAACAGGTATTTGCCAAAGCAGCTAGTGCACATGCTTCTGGGATCTCTTTGTAGCATGTACTGTACTAAGGCCTAGCAGCTCTTGTTTGCTCATGTCAGTCTTATGATTAAACAATTTATCCTAACCCATCAAAAAAAGCCCTCCTTACAACACTAAATAAAACACTTTGCATGAAAACTGTCCTACGAAAATAAGGTTTCTAGATATGAGACATACAGTAATTAATGCTGCTTGATAGAATCTATAAATGTACACTGCAGCAATGCTATTTGCTTTAAGCACTACTTTAAGCAGGAAAAGGCAATGAATCCCCCTTCCAGTGTCTGATTTTATGTTTAAGAGCTAATGAACTGAATTCTTCGTAAACATTGGCAAAAGATGCAAATGAACAGACAGATTCTCCAAATGCAAAGGGACACATGAGAAAGAGCTAATTTTACACAATTGACTCTCTAACCTTTTTGGATCAGTGGAATTAGAGGCTGATTAATCTGCCATGATTAGCATTTATTGAAGCTTTTGACACTGCTGCATTGTTTTTCTTTTCCTTTTCTTTTGTGTCTCTGAGAGTTAACAGTTTATAATACATTTAACTGCCAGTCTATCACCCTGACAGGGTCATAGCTTTCCTTTATGGACTTTTAAAATTAATAACAGACAGTTCTATTTTGACATGCCCTTGCTTCTGCTGCAGAACTCGGCTGTTTAATTGTAGAGCTGGCCTCTTGTGGCCAAATGCTCCCAATGTTTAGCAAGGGCTGAAAATATGGATGTTAGGAGAAAAACTGGCAGATGGCTGACAAGGCATTTTTACTCATAACACACCAGTAAAACTTTAACTCAGAAGATTTAGTGCTAGAGCTTTGCAGTCAGCAAGCTGCAGCCATATGCAGATTTTTTTTTCAAACTTCTAAACTGATGGTTTTGCAAAGTGTGCATAAGCAGCCTTTATTGATTATGATGTTAAAAATTGAAAGCGTCAGTATCATTTAGCTTGAGACACTTTTAAAGAAAAAATGAACATTCGTTTTCATTATGAATTCCTGATAGGCCACACACTGGTGAAGTCTATGGTCTTTACTTTTAAAACTAAAGAAAGGAACACTCCTGATTATGCATTTTTCTAAAAAACGGTGTATATATGAATCAAATAACACCTAACGTATATGCAGTAACTGTTGGTTCTTACACATTCACAGCCTCCAGATGATGTCCGGACCCATGAAAGTGACTTGTTAGCTGGATATAAAATCACAGACACCATAAGCCTGGGTGATAGCTTCACAGCCTAACTTTCAGACACAAGTTAGTATTTATAACACTCTCAGTACCTATCTATCACTGCAAAAAGCGTGTTAAATAACTTTAAAGGCCTGACAAACCCACAAAACTAGGAAATGAAGATTTATGGGTGCACAGTCCATGAATTCATTCTATTGTGACCAGGTGTTATGGCACACACAGCAGTGGCATACATTTGCTTTAGTTTAATTGTGAAGTGATGCAAGTACATCATCACAGGTATCCTGCAGTGGATGGGTGTCACTCCCCACTGTTTTTCCATTAAATACTACCAAACTTTGTGCCTGGTCACAAAATATGATATAAAGTAGCTGCCTGCTTAAGTTCTTTCCGTTTGCTTCTATATCACAAGACTTTCATTCACATATGTAGGTTAATTATAAAAATACTTTATTCTAAGAAAATAGAAAATACATTTAAGTCTTAGAAGCTGAGGAAAAAATGATCTTCAGCAGTCTCTGCTGAGAAAGGATTAAAACCGATAATTTTTTCAGTGAGGTAAATCATAGAAAGAATAGAAACAAAACACATTTTCCACAGTTCTGTGAGGCAGTTTTCGGTCCTAAACACAACAATGGTCCAGAAACACTTGGTGCGTTTCCAGGTCTTAAATCTGTGAACCTAAAGCACCATTTGTAGCTAAAAGAGGAATAATTATACACCCAAATATCTGATCTCAAATGGCCAATGTATCTACAGTTAGATGAGTGACATGAAAATTGGTTTATCTCCTGCAGATACGTCTCTTGCCCCTACCCTGAGCAGCGCTGCCTCCCCTGATAAATTTGTACTTAAAGTTCTTTTTAGGAATAAATGCTGGAAATAGAATTCTCTTAAACCCTCAAGTACAGTGGTGCAATTATATCATAAATCAAATTAATTAAACAGTGTTTACATCTGTCAGAGCCTCCAAGAGCCCTGACAGCTTTTGCCCTGCCAGCAAGTCAAAAAGAGAGTTAAATAGTAAGGAGAGAGGCCCCCGTCACAGCAAATGCTAGGCAGAGTTTCTGAGCGGAAGGAGAGAGCGCTCCCTGTGTCCTGGGTACAAGCAGCTCAAATGTGGTTGAACTAGGCCACAACTTTATTAAGTCACATAGCTGGAAACTGTCTGCAAGTGCAGGTCATCCTTATTTTCTAATTTTTCTCAGCCGGTGGAGGGCTGCTGTCAGCCAGCTCCTCCTTTCTCTCCAGGACTGTCAGCCCATCCTGCTCTCTTGCTCTGGTTTCAGCTTTGGTGCCCTTGCCTGGCAGTTCACCAGCAAAAGAGGTTGGTCTCCTCCTACCAGACACTAAGCATCCAGACTCAGACCCTCACTTCACTTAATATGCGTATTTTCCTCATTCCACTGCCAACTGTGATTCTGCTAAGTCTGAACTGACAACTGCCCACTTTGGGCGTCTGATAAAGCCATCCCAAATGACCTCCCATGTTCCTGGGCTGGAGACGAGAGGAGGAGCTGTGGCAGGCACTGCCTCTGTCCTGGCGTGCAGTGGAAGCCATCCCTCCCAGCTGGGGGGAGAAGAGGCTGCCCGCACACCCACCTCTGCTTCCAAAGGAGAGCAGTTGGGGAGCTCACCTCCCCCACGTCCCAGGGTGAACCTTCCCAATTAGGCAAAGGATATCTATGAGAAGAGTGTGTTAGCACTCCCATCAGTTCTCCCATTAGAGCAGGTGTATGCTGGAGCCCTCTCTGCCTCCTGACACCTTCAAGACCCCATGGAGAGGAAGAGGGGCCCTGAAGCCTCGTGGACTGAGGAACTTCTTCCTTTGGATGGCTGAAACCCTGCGTTTCAGTTGGGCGGCTTTCCTGGGAGAAAGGCGAGGAAAACTGGGCGCAGGTGGGAGGAAGGCACTCTTTGTATAAAGCAATCAGAAAAAATCCAAGCCAAATCTGCTTTATCAGACACGAAATCCCAATATGAAATAGGGATGGTGTTTTGAAAACACTGTGGTTTGCAATAGGAGTATTGATAGCATTGATAGTTCACCTTACTCCATATTTTTATTTTATCAGTTACTACAATCAAATTGATTATGCGAACTAATTCCATGTATATTACCTGAGTGTGTGGACCCTAGTGTTTTGAATACTTTGCATGAAGGTTGCTATAATTCTCGTTAATAGTTATCGCAGTTCATCTATAGCTCATCTACAATCTCTTCAAGATATAATGAGAAATAATTATCATGAGACATAATAGAGAAAAAGTCTAACACCCTGTATGAGGCTGAATCACACGAGCGCCTACAATAGACAAGCTTTGACTGAGGAATGCCTGAAACATTTCAAGTGAGTCAGAATTGCTGAATATCTGGCTAGATTTCCTCACTTATGAAAACTTTCCAAAGATTTACCCAACTTTTTGCCATGGAGTTATTTCCTTTGAGAAAGATACTGCAATGACAGGAGTTCATTTTGCCAAATAAATATTATCAGATGCTAGGAAAGTACTGGCTTTTCTGAACCTAAAGTAACAAAAATCTATTTAACACCAGGAGTTAGGATTTCTTGCTCCCTTAGTATCCTGCCAGCTCTAGGCTGTGCCAAAGCCACTATTGCCAAGGGGATAATGAGGTAATGTGCCTGGGTGATAAAATTCTGACTTTCTGGCTTGTTGCCCAAGATATGAGATGGCACACGCCTATGTTCGTGTGAAAAGGTAGTGTGGGATCTTTTAGGAGGCTTTCCAGCTTAAAATAATGGATCAGAGGAAGAAAAAAAAAATAGAAAAACTAGAAATCTGCCAGAGACGAGTGTCCTTTAACTGCTTATAAACTGAAAGGAAACTCTAGTTGCAGAGTATCGGTCCATGCCTAATCCAAAGTCTGCATTAACTAATGCTTGTTGGATGTTGAATTACAACAGAAAGTCTATGTTAATGCATGTGAGAGCCACATGAATATCAAACAAATTCATTACGATCAGTGCTATTACAGTGAATACCAAATGAGTTCATAATGATGGAACAATGAAACTGTTACTGATAGATTTTATTTCTGCAACAAATCCTCTGTATGAGAGTACACTCCTGTAGTATTAATTCTAATATAAGACTGCATCTGAATATTAGCATCATCAGATAAATTATACCTTTCAATAGTCTGAACTATACAGTTTAACCTTTTTTCTCCACCAGAAAGTCATTTTTTTAATCTCAATTTGTCCTTAAAGTTTGATGACTATTGTAAAGGGGTAACACTTTATTTTAAGTATCCAATCATTAGGAATTCATTTAGTATTCATTGCAATAACACTAATACAATAGAATCGAATGAATAAGAAATTCATTTAGTATTCATATGGATGTGATATGTACTTCTAAAAGAGTTCCACTCTAATTCAGCATTAATTTAGCATTATTTAATGGACACTTTATTTTAAGTGTACTGGTAAAGATGACTTAATTTCTACACTTAGATACTTATTTATTTATTTAAGGAAAGGCTTAGGAACTATGACAAATTCATCAGAATATGATACAAGTGCTTCAAACTTGTGCAAGAACATCAGCCTTATGAAAATGGTTATAAGAAAATCTGAACATCTTTTTTTTCTGATCAGTATGGACATATTTACAAAACATGCAAGTTAGGTTGCAGTAGTTCTTTAGTAATATGACACATACCTGCACACTGAAGAACTATTATTATCAGAACTTAAAGCACAAAAATATCTTTCTTTATTAGCATAAAGGACTTCTAATATATAAACTGCAATTGCCATAACAAAGGTAAGTCAAGTTTTCCTGGAATTATGAGCTTTAGACTCAGAAAAGAGCTACATCTCTGTTCAACAAGTGAATCGAAGAAATGCCCCTATCCAGCAAGGGCAAAGCCTTGCAGATAACCTCTCCTTCCTCTTTAAGCTCACTCCCTATCATCCATTAGTGATGGTTACCAGCAAACTGCAGCCACATCACTGAATCTGACAAAGTTATTCTGAATGCAGAAGGCTTATGATGATTTGCCTATAATTTCTGGACTTCAGCAAACACAAAAATGCATTTATGAAGTACCAAGTATCCTTTCAGCTAACTCTTCATTAAAATGTATTTAGATGTCCTTCAATAAAAAAAAAAATCATCTTACAGTGAAATTCAAACTGGCTGATTCCCAGGCTTACAGTTACTTTCCTATCAAGAATTAATGCAATATCATGCACACACCATTACTGAAAAATTCTACGCTGTTTTTTGCCAAGTGTTCCTATATAACAGTTTTATCACAAGTCTGACAGCCGCCATAAAAATTCCAGGCATTCTATATCAACAGCCCTCTTTGTACTAAGTTATTAAACATTAAATTTTTATTCGTCATTTGTATTCTGTTATGCAAAATAAGCTCCTTGATAAGATGTGTCTTCTTAATTGGGCCCTTGATGCTTCTTGGATCGGAGTTGTCAGATTAGCTGGAAGAAGAGGCTCTGCATTGAGCCAGCTCGCTACCAGGAGACCAATAGCTTTGTAACAACGATATTAAGTTAGAGGGGCCAAATGGAGGGCAGCACTAGGCTCAGGTGAGACTCTACATCTGTGCATGTCTTATGCTCAGGCACTTTTCTCATAGCATCAGCAGGGCTGATGGAAATAGATTTGTTTGTTGTTTACAGCATGCAGCTGTGGATGCTGCTGCATGGGAGTTGTATAAGATTGAAGCAAATTTGTACTGAGACTAAAATATTGAGCTTTTCTCCAGTCAGCAGTCTCTGGAATCTTATTGTCGAAAACTTTATCTAGTTGTAACCCTCCCCAGGGTGATTTTCATTTGCAGCTGCCCTGTTCTGTCTCTCGCCGCCTGTCCCATACTACCTCTGCATCAGTCAGTGCAAGAGTAGACTTCTGGCGTACCAGTCACTGGCTAGGCCATGCTGAAGTAATGACAACTGAGTCAAGCATTTGGTACACTGGGTTATCCAGAAAGCTTTTTGGTTTTCATAAATTACTCTAACAGCTGTCATTATGAGACATTATTTTCTTCTCCTTCAGCTACAACCCAAAGAGAGGGCTCAACATTTAGTGTGGTGCTTGGCGACAAAGCATGATAAGAAATCTCTCAAGCACATGGAGAAAAAAAACCTGAAAATGTAGGATTTATTATTTTCATAAGACAGACCAATTCTAACAAAAGTATTATACATTTCCAGACTGGTGCTAGAAATTTAATTGATTAATGCTTCTAGTATTTGTTTGACTGAATTCTCCTGTAATTCTGAAAGAATTACTCCCTCATTTTATTAGTTATTGTCTGCATTACAGCAATACATGGGCACCTAACCGACTTCAGGATCTGCTGTGCTATGCTCTGTACAAGCACAGCCACTGTCTCATTAGACCAGCCAGACCAAAAGAGTGTGAAAGTGAATTGTGCATCCATTCTGCAGATGGGAAATGAAGGGTAAATGGTATGACCAAAGTCATACTCAGAGGCTGCGGTGGAGCAACACATTAAACTGAAACGTCACATTTCACAGCATGGCCTACGTACAAGAACTTCACCTTGCCATAATTAAGAAGGCTTATTTAGTATTTAGCAAACTACTACATCGCAGATGTCGTCCAACCTGTTGGATCACATTGCCTTTACTTCTTTAACATTAGCAATCCATCAGTAGTTATCATTTATGGTACCTTGTGATTTTTCACATGTTGTGACACACCAAAAAAGATAGAAATATTGGCAAACAATATTATGTGGATTTAAAAAATCTATTATGTGGATTTAAGAACCTATAAGGTTCTTTTAGGTTGTTATCTGGAAATGTTTAGAGTTTTTATTCAGATTTTTTTTAATAAGAGATCTTTTTAAGAGCACCAACCAGTATCTGATGTACATTTTCTTTTCAATATACCTATTGCAGTTCAGCTTATGCGGTAACACCAAGGAAGAATGACCAATCTCAGCTCTTTCACTACCTTTTGCTTTAGCCACTGTGATTTTTTTTTTAGTGCACCTGATCTCTACAGGACATATGACTAAAGTTCTCATATTCAGCTGGAGGAACAGTTTCTCTAGAAGGAAGGAGTAATAATGAATTCTTTATATTGACCCTATGCATCTACTGTCTAGTTTTGTATGAAGACCTTCTGCAAATCTTTCTGTCTTTGTCTGTAGATATCCTCATGCAGGCTGTATAACTACAAGGCTGTTGTGGGCCACTGGCTATTGCAACACAAGAACTGAGAATATTAGTTGAGACCTGACTTGTCTTGTGCTTTCAGCTAGGAGAAGAGTCAAACAGTGGATGCATGGGGGGAAAAGCAGCTGTAATGTCCAGATACAGGAGAAATGTAGAGACATCCTTTCTTTCTGTTTTATATGCTAAAGCCTGCTTACTTTCCTTCAGTCTATAGACATCTGTTCCTCTTGAGGAGACTCTGCTTGCTTCCTGTTCTAAGGCCACCCAGGCCAGACCTGTGTCCAAACACACAAAAAAAGGCATTCCTATTCCTGCATAGGCAATAAAGACACTCTGTGGCAATGGGGGAGAGGTAGTTGGCAAACGCACACGTCCCAGTGTCAGGCTTTCATACAACTTAAGGGAAAGGGGAGGAGACAGTGTTGGTGGTGCCCCCTCCATCTGCCGGTGCTCTATAGTTGAGATTGTTGGCTATGAAGGGAGGGAGAGGGGGAAGAAGACTTTCATTTCCATCACCACTCCATTGATTATTTGGCATAAACCTTTAAAGCATTCAGAACATTTTTATAGGAGCAGCATATAGCACCTTGCTCACTCAGTGCTCCTGTGTCTGGAACATCAACTGGTGTCCTCATCAGATAGTGCACTGCCTAGCATGGCTGGAACAGCTCTGGTGACACCAGCAGGGCTGTATTTCCTCGACATGACCTCCATGCCTATCAGGACCAGAATTTTGAAGGAGTTTCTGTGCCTAATTTCCAGATTTCAAACTCTGTTCACTACACTACTTTGTTTAGAAACTGAACCTGTGGACACCCTACAATTCAGTCACATGCATGTACATGTTGTTTGTGGTCAATATCTTTCTATCTGTCTCTCTTTCTCTCCTTCTGAATCACAGAGTAAAAGACACTTGGCCCAGAGGCTGAAAATTAACTAGATGATGCACACAAGAGGCAAAAGAGTGATACTGTGGTGAAGTGATGTGGCCAAGGTTACACTTGCATGGAGTGACTGAAATGTCAATGGCAGGATCGTCTCTCAGGTATACGGGACTACACTTTTTTGCAGACTTGAGCTATTGTGTACCTACCACTAGCTTAGACCTCCTCAACTCAGTAAGTTCTTCCTCATAGCACATGAGTCAGGTTTTGAGCCCTTTTTATAGAAACCATGAAGATTTCAAAAGGAGAAGCAAGGAGAGTCTTTAAATTCTGGGGAGGAGCCTGCTCTTATCTCCAGAATTAAACCCACAATCCTGACTGGCTAAAAAGATACCTTACATCTGTTATAATTCTTTTTAGAGCTACCAACTAACCCATGTGATTTCAGCAGCCATGGCTCCAGCATCTGGCTGTGTTTTGACGTTTCTAAGATGTAGAGGTACTGTGTGGAATTGTGATGTTTTTGCTCAAATGTCAGTGATAATATTCCTGGCATGCTCAAGCAGTGGATATCCCTGTGCCTAGATACCTCATTATCTGCAGATGCCATAATGAGAATATGAACGCTGTCAGTCACTTTAAGACACTTGTAAAAGTGATAACGTAGGAAAGCTTTCATTGATTTTCTCTTACTGCTGTGTGTTGATTGGCTGGAAAAATCATTCAGATATGAGGGACTGGAACTTTTTTTGGCCTGTTCTTTGCAAACTTGAATCTCTTAAGTCTTGAGCTGCTCTCCTTAAATATGCTCAATTTATCTTGCCTTCAGAAGGAGTTAAGGATACCCAGGAAACTCTCCTGGAATTTCTCAGATGACTAGTTACGAGTAAAACAGATTGTAGGGACATGCAACAGCTCAATCAGAGATATGACACCACTGAGGCCAGGTCATTCTCAATTAGACCATTAAGGTTTATGAACTCTCCCTCAATTTTTATTCCAAATCTACGTAGTTACCTAAGGTACAAAGCAGAAAACCATACTTCCAACCTAAAAAGTATCAGAATCTAGGATGTAGAACTTGAAATGTATGGGCTATCCCTGGAAACCTCCTTTTTATCCAGAAGGGCTTTCCCAGGGTAGATGTGTGATGGTTTTTAATAAGTGTTATGAAATCCCTACAGATGTAGATACACAACACCTGCAATACTTGACAGCTTCGCAGATTTATTTAAGCTATTTCAGAAGGGCATATTCTGAAAGTAAACTTCTTATGTTTCCTCATTATCAAAAGGGGACATAGTCTGACTAGTCTCTCCTTATTGTTCGCTCATTTCAGCTTGACATCCACATAATTTTGGATATATAATATTCCTCTTCTTTGACTCTGCTGTCTAAAAGTTAGACAATTAAGTCTAAGTTAGTTACCCTTTATAGTTAGTGGAGAGAAACAGGCATCTACAGAGGCTGATTCCTGCTAAGGTGGAGTCTAACATCAGCTAAATGAATTGGATTTGCAGTCTTTACTGATTATAAAAGAACATAGCTCAGTGACTAGTGCAGATTAGTTATCTAAATTTACATATTTAATGCTGGATGAGATTACATATTTAATGCTGGATGAGATTGATCCCATCTGTTTCTGGCCAAAATTTTGCATTGTGATGTAGTCTGTGCTGCCTACCCATCTGAAAGAGAGACCACTGGAACCCAAGTGTGGCTCTCAAGAAGTGGCATTGCCAAGGCTATGCCACCAGCCTCAAGGCTCTCATTATCATTCCATGCTGAAAACCAGCCCAGAAAAACATCCTCAACAATGCCCAGTTGTTACTATTGACTTGCCATTTTCTGGTGGTATTATGCTCCGCTCCATTATGCTGGACAAAATCTAAACCAGAGGTACGAGAGCAGCTCTCTTTTCCTGAGGCAGCATGTGCATTCCTAACCTGAAGTCACCAAGCTGGGCCACTGATTTGCACAGTCACGTTGAGTCTGTTCTACTCTGAAAGAAAGTGGTGCAGGCCAAAGTTCTTATGGAGATGGTGGTTCTGCCTTACCATTTCTGGAGACCATTAATGTATTCCTCTCCCTTCTTTTAATTAATACATTAATGAGTTCAGTGCTGAATTTGCAGTGCCCTTTTGAATGTTGGAAGGGTAGATAAAAGTTATCATTAATGCATTGGTAGGAGGCTTAAAATGACTTAGAATAAGAGTTCTTCACACATGTTGAGGAAGTCGCCTCAGTTGGCCACAGACGGGGAAGCAACACAGGTCCCTCTGGCTGTCCAGCAGAACAGAGATGCTGTACTCCATTGTTGGACTCGGCACTGGCCTGCTAGGCAGCTTCTCGCATACCAGGTTACTAATGTGCAGCCCTTGCATTCCTAATAGACTGACAGCAATTGAACAAATCTATTGAGCTTTTTTCTGCAGACTTTCATTCTGAAACTACACTACCACCCTTTGTATTTTACACAAGTTTTGCTACCCATTTGTTGAACACAACTCCTCCTATCTTATCTTTGCATTTAGCATAAACATAATGTAGCATAAAGGTGAACTTGATTTTCATTTTGTCGGGATTCCACACAAATTCAAACACAGTATATGTTTTCACTGAATTCATTTTGCCTGTATAATATCAAATTATAATGCCTTCCAGAGGGTCACTGCAGACTTGCACAGAGATCATTTTGTCATTCCAAGCTTGTGCGTTAATAGAATTACCATAGGCATGTTTTGAAATTGTTGTAAGATTACTGTGAGAACACTAAGTCTCTATTCCAGAGTTTATATCACTAAGAGTTACACAAACCAAGCTAGAAAACCTGAGAAATGTAAATGTAGTACAAAAAGGAAGATACTTGATATATCTTGCCCATGAAATGAAACCAGTTGTGTTTCTAGAAGTTATGCAACAAGCGTGAAAGTAAACTGGGGAAGCTTAAGAGAAATTAAATATTTATTGCAGGGCAGATTTAAATATATACATGAAGGTACATGCACAAAAAAATGCAAATAGAATTACTATCAGTGCCTATAGAGGCAAATGCTCATGCCAATACCTGTTAAACAGCTGTACAACAGCACTGTGCTTTATCAGAGCAATAATGGTGTCTGTGTACTAAGACTGTCCAATTGTGTCAGCTTTTGTGTTCTTAAATAAAAGTGTCCCATTACTAGCAGTACCGCTACTACAGTGAGTATTCCGGTATATGTACAAACATATATGATTTCTTATTTAAAGTGCTGGCAACTATTATACCCAGTAGTTCTGATCAAACAGCAAATGAACAAGAACATAAAATTAGCGTCATGGAAATAAAGAGTTAATACAGTTGTATTCAAATTTTAAACAAGTATTGGGTATTACTTCACTACTGCTTATCATTTTTTGATGCTGTTTGTGTTCTTAAGGTCTATTTAATTAAAAAAAAAAAGGTTGTGGATCTTTCTGTGAACATAAAATAACTCCACCCAGAGTATATTCTAATTCTGTCAGCTCATTGCTTTTTTTTTCCCCCTTTTAATGCAGGCCATATTTGCAATGTGATAGTTTAGAATTTTTATTTAAAATATGGCTATTAAGTGTGCCTAGCTTTCTGACAGCTAGAGAAACCACAGATCATCCTGAATTCTTGCCCATCCAAACCTCAGTCACTGTCAGATCGGTTTAGCAAAATACTTTGCTTCTCTACATGCATTTTTCTGAGTTCCCTTGCCTGACCCTCCCAGTTAGCGTCTATACTCATTTTAAAAATATGTTTTCATCAAAAGCTCTTCAGCTGACAACTGAGCTGGGGGGCAAATAAAAACAGAAAAACTCGTGGCAATTCAGTTATTCAATGAAAGCTTCGACAATTTTTTTTTTTTCCCATTGTTAAACCGTAGTCATCTTCAACATTATTTTCTGAGTAGCTCTTAAAGGAAACTCTAACTTTTACTTTCTCTTCAAATTGCAGTTTCTTCTAAAGCTCTTGTTACTAGAATTTTTTAGTTCATTCATCAATATGTTTAATATTCCTGGCTACTATCTGAATGAAGAAAGTAAGGCAGAGAGGGAGTGGGCAAATTCTGCAAGCTCATTGCAGAATTAGGAGGAGAACACAGATTCAGTCATCACCTACTTCCAGCGAGGAGACCACCACCGTTTCAGCAAGCTTAGGGAATTTTGAACTGGTCCTGAGGAGATGCCAGTGGCATGGCATGTTTAACTGGTAACCATAGCATGAGATATGGCTGGAGTGTCCACACACATGGGTTGTGAGTTCATGCCTGGAATTCTGGGAAAAGGGCTTGGAAAGTCGACTGTTTTAAAATCAGTCCTGCCAAGGGCTGAAATCATGGAATAATTTAGGTTGGAAAGGACCTGGAGATCTTCTAGTCCAGCCCCTTGCTCAAAGCTGGGTTGACTTTGAAAATAGACCAGAAAGATAATAAATACAGTGTTAAAGGTATTTTGTATGTTTATCTCACCTTTCATTCAAGGATATAAATGCACCTTTGGAAGCTAAGTTTCATACTCATTTTACAAATTGGCAAATTGAGACTTAAAGTAATCCCCTGCAAAAACTACTGGTGGAGTCAGAACGATAAGCTTCCCAGTCTGGCTCCTAACTTTGTACTTTCACTGCTGGGCATGATGCTTGTCTTACAGTACAATTCGTTATTATTTACATGAAGGCACAAGATCCTTGTAATAAAATGTGCATCAAAGGATCAAAGTGGTCATCACTATGGCCTCATTTTTCTCTTTACATCATTCTGAGTTGCACGCGTGTGTTTCCCATGAGCAGAATCTGACCCTTACTGCATGAATTAGAAAAAGATATTGGTTATTAAAGCAATATGTGGTTTGAAATGGCTTAGCTAGTTGCTCAGCACATCTGTGATTGTGTCAACTTAGGTTTACCTAAAAATATAAAGCTTCAAGTGAAATGTTAGAAAAGAAAGGAAGAAATAATACTTTCACATATAAATGACATATGTTGGACAACCAAAATAAAAACCTGTATGTGAATTTATTCTGGGCTCCCTTTTATTTTGCAGTGCTGGATAGAGGTCCACAGTTGCTGACCACTGCTGTTGATTATCTCACTGTAGCACATAATGTGTCGTAGCCGGAGAATGTATTCTAGCAGGCCCTTAAATTGTATTTGGACAAAGAATAATTGAACACTGGACAGAATAACAAATGCTATGGTCAAGTTAGCTTCATGGGTTTATCGTGTTGTATTAACATGATAGAAATATGAATACTTAAATCTTATCTCAGGTATAGTTTATAACTGCATTAATCATTTACTGTATTATATATTTTTCATGTCACTAAGATTGTGAGGAAAAGATTCAATTTTCCCAGTGCAGTCAGTTGAATGTGGTTCAGATAAGTTAAAGGCATTGCATTAAACTGTTTCAACAAGGCTTTCTCTTATAGATCCTTTAAAAGGATGGAGAACATATATCAAACAGTAATAACCAGTATATTTTACTCTTTTTTTTAAGTCATATAGCAATACGTTTTCCATTTTCATTAAAATCAGATAAATGAAGTTACTAAGTTTGCCACTTACAGGTAAATGTATTCGAATTGACATGGACATTTTCACCTACTATATTTGCTAAAAACGTTAAGGGAAATTCTCTCCTATCAATTAAAGTAGCAGTTTGATAGACCCTGAAATAATCCAGAGATATCATAAGGAATGGTAACCAATACCCCCAAAAGCTCAGGAGTGGTTCTCTTTCTTTATATTTACTAGAGATGTGGAATATGAACCTTCCAAAAATGGGAATGACTCACCTGCGTGCATCTAGGCGGTTTCAGCACGCTGCAGAGCACTCCCATTTTATTCTACATAAAAAAGGAATATGTACCAGCATATGCATTATGCACTGCTAACTGCCTTTTTAGATCATTATATGAACATTGCACATTCATTGCCCATGAATTATACGTAGCTTCTAATTTGCAAGAGAGATACTGATTCATTTCCTCAAAATCGAGAGGTGGCCGCAGGAGAAGCAGCAGATGAAAGGCAAAGTGTTGGGGGAGGCTGCACCACGTTCTGCAGGTGGCGGGAAGCGGGGAGGGGAGGCTGCCGACTTGGGCGTTAAAAGTAGTGCCCAAGCTAGGCTTGTGGAAGCACAGCTCACACGCCTGCACAGCCTCTGTACCCTGCCTCGCCAACCTAAATGAGCTCCTGGGTGAGTGAGTCCTTTTGCGGCGCCTTCCGTGGCTGCTCTGATACCTGGCTGCTGGGCTCCCGTCGTGGGGAGCAGGTCTGACACGGGGATCGGTATTACACTGCTGTTGCTGTCGTATTTGGCCACGCTTTTCAAAAGAAGTTTTATATTCAGGAAGCCAATTGAAATAGCGGGAATCCTTATGCCATGCCCCTGTCCCTCACTACAAAATTCCCTGCAATTGTTTGTATCTATCTGTGGCACTTCATCATGATGCTCTGTTTGCTTTATGCCTGTAAAAATAGATAGGATATTTTAAATATATTGTACAATAATTACTTATTTTCTGATTAATTTTTCCTCTAATTGAAATAAACTGAAATAATCTTAATGAAGTTGTACAATATGGAAGATTCCCTGCCATGGAGTATTTATGTGACTAGCCTGTTTGTGAGTGGTGAGTGAAGTGTTTGCCAGCACTCAATTAGTAGTTCCTATGTCATTACCGAATTTTTAGAGGGTTTTTCTTAAACTGCTTTGAGTTACAGTATTACAAACTACTAAATCGATTACATATGTGTCCCCACATCTTCCCCGTAAGGAAGGCTGCTGTGATTTTTTATGGTCCTTTTAGACTTCATGTTTACTTCCAGGAAGTGAAGTAAAGGTCATAACACAGTGCAACTTATTTCTTAAAGTTTAGAAAAAAAAATCAAAACAGCAGGCTGTAGAATGGAAAGGTGAGATTCAAAGACACAAATCACTTCACAGTCACAAAAATTGCCAAAAAATAGCAGCTTGCAGCTGTGCACAGCAGGGACAGAAAACATTAAACACATGTTAAGTAACAAATAGGAGACTTAAATATAGCTAAAAGTGGACCTTATTCTGAATAAATCATGTAAACTGCCTCCTAATGGTTCTAAGGAATGTAATGAATCATGTAAAATATACTAAATTTATATTGTTAAAAAAATCAATAGCTTACCCCCCCTGTTAAAAAAGAGACTATTGAGTCCATGAGTAAATATTTTGTCTTTAATTTTCTTTTTATATGTACATCTGGATTTGTGAAATTTCATTTCAGTTAAAGGCAAAGCAAGACTTGCATTCAAAGCAGTTTGGATTTTGAGTCTGAAACTATTTAACATGCTCTTTACAGAGGCTGGACTTTTAGTGAAATTGTCCTTTTCCCCTTTCTTCTGTTACAAATGCAAAGAATGTGGATTATCCCCTTTTTGATATACTCCTTGTAAAGTGTTTGCAGCGGTCTATCCAATATCCTGCACTCATTTGCAGTGCCCGTGAAAGGGCAGCCATTGCTAAACGGGCAACACAGTGCTCATCCCATCTTTTCTACTGTCTAGGAAGGAGAGCAAGAGAGAGCGAGGGAGGAGGAAAAAAAAAAAAGGATCTCTTCTTTTTATGAGAAGCATGAAAAATAAATCATCAGTTTGAGTATTCAAATCAATCCTGCTGGCAACTATCTTTCCGTTGAAATGTTTGTTGCCTGTATATTTCTGTCTTCTGAGTATTTTCAAGCCTTCTTACTGCTTCTGCACTGAGGGTCACATTTCAGTTTTCCTATATATATCTTTTTTGAGATTAATGTACCTTAATGACATCATTGTGTGCTGTGATGGGAAGGTCCCCAAGTTTGCTTTTCTTCCCATCTCAGTTGCACTTCTGAACAAATCAGCTCTCAGGCTTTGATGCTTTTTCCTTTAGGGCTATCTTTTTTATAGGCAATATAGCTTACCTATACATTTAGCGAGTCTGCATTCTCTCATTAGATGCATTTTTGTCATCAATAATAAGTTCCCAAGGAGCCTAATGTGAGGGATAACGGATACAGTGTGGAACGGAGCCATTGTTTGATAATGCAATATCTCTCATAACAATGTAAATAAGAGGCTGAATACATTTCAGGGCTTCTTTGTGTTCCACATTATTAGATGGTGTTCTATTTTCAATCTGAATATTCATAATATGCTCCTAGAGTGCGACACCGAAGTAAGTGGCTTTGAGGAAAAATTATTATTTTTTTAAGTGGAAGGAAAAAAAAAGAAATGAGGAGTGTTCTAATGAGGAACAGTTGAGTAGTATGATTTAACATACTTCTGAGGTTTCTATCAGCCTGGAGCCGTTCTTTCTTGGCTTGTACACAGTGCATTTACATGGAGCTATGTTTGGATGAGTGCCTTCCAAAGTACTAAATGCTCTAGTGTACTGAAAAGTGATAAATATGGAAAAATGCACACGTGCATATATATACATATATGTATGTGTACATATTTTTATACATATATATATATACACACAAATGCAGATATGTGTGTAAATGTGTGTGTGTGTGTGTGTGTGTGTGTGTGTGTGTGTGTGTGTGTGTGTACATATATATACACACACACACATACATGCACACATGCACATTTCCCCATACAGCTATTTCCATGCTCTCTATGAACAGAAATTTCAAAGGCAAAAATAAAATTATATGTAGTTTCTTTATTTATTAATTGGCATTACATAATACTAAAACCATTGTTTAAAGACAGATGCTCCCACCCCCTTCAGTCTGAAGGACTGAAGAATAAAAATGGAGGAAGAAAAAGAACAAAAAAAGTAGAATAAAATTTGTGCGAGTGTTGTCACTTCCTCTGTGGCCTGCCTGACCCTGCTAACCTGCAAATGTAGCTAAGAAGGGTTAGGTTTTAACCAGAATAACAAGCTCTGTTGCTGGAAGTATGATGCTGTACGAGCAGACAATAAGCTCTGGAAACCATAGTGCTGTTTACCAAAGGGCTCTTTGGAATGACCTTATGAGCTAACAACAGTGATGGGAGCAGAAATGGTAATTGTGATTTTTATAGTGCAGTCTTTGCTAATTTCTTTCAGTGCACTCCTAAAAAAAACTTGGACCACAAAAAAAGAGAAATAAAAACGTGAAAACCAAGCCGAATAGGTTAATGAAATGACAATAGAAAAGTGTCCTTAATGGGGATACAATTGCTGCCTGAAATATTTATTACTTACATTTATTTAGATTCTTCAAGGAAAAATGTGTCTGTTTTCCTATACTTTGATTTCTGCTCTGAAGTTTCGAGGAGTTTTTTGTGCTTTTTCATCTAATATTCCTCCTCTAACTCTCCCAACGTGATTCATTTCTTTAAGATCTTGTTTTATTTTTAAGTCATCAATTACTCAAACTTTGTTGGTCTATCTATTCTCTGCCATCTGGACCCCATACCTTATTTTAAAGCATGTTCAAATAATGACAACCTTCTTTTCTCAATTAATTTATGGGCTGTGGGGACCATTTTTCATTTGTTATCATGCACTTCCATTTGATCTCTCATATCTTTCTTCTGCATCTGCAACCATAGTGTATAAATCTTCCTCTCAAGCATTGTCATGGTGCCCAAGATATATAGGTGTAACTCCCTATTAGTTCCACAAAACTGACCTTAATTTCTAAAAATGGTATCAGATGCGAATAAAGTTTGGTAAGATGATTTGTTTTGATTTACTTTGTACCACTTATCTTGGAGTTTTCTTCCTACTTTTCTTTTATCTAATTTAGACAGTATAGTCTTGCAAGCCCAGTTGCATGTTTATCCATTACCTTCCTGCCAATGCTGCTCCTTAGAGAGATAGGGCTGTAAGATTTTGGATGCTAAGAATAATAAAATGGCATTTTTCAGAAACCTGTAGTAAGTATGCAATTTCTCTTTTTGCATTTAAAAATGGTAATTTTGTTTCCAATAAAAAAACAGGGATTTTGCAGGGCTGATTGAGGTGACATTAGTGTGGTAAAATGAACAGAAACAGACAAATCCGAATAGCTTTCATTTTATTCTGCTGTGTTGACAAATGATAAGACTTAAAAATCCAATTCTCCCACCAAGCACTTACAAGACGCTGGTTTGGACTGCTGAAGGGCTGTGGCTCACAAAACAAAAAACATTTTTTTTTGCTATTCTTATGGAGAGAGAGAGGAGAGAGAGAGAGAGAGAGAGAGAGGGAATGTGTGTGTGTGTGTTTTGTTTTACATAAACAGACTTCAGTCCAAACTAAGGATTGCTAATTAAGCAAAAACCACGACCAGATGTTTATTAACACCTCTCAGGTTCATGGGATTTGGATAGTATGCAGTTTTCATGGACTAATTTGAGAAGGGAAACACCTTTATTGGAATAATGGCCAATTATAATTGCCTACTTTGCCTATTTTTCTTTTATCTGGTGTGTAGGGGAAAAAATAACCCCCACCTATCATCCTAGTGCTGTTGATATTAATTCTGCAGATTATTGGGTACATATTATTAATAATAAATACATAATAACGTACAGATGAAAAATTCCTAAGCCATTTACTTTACGACAACTTTTTTTGTGTGTGTTGTTATTAGTTTATCACATGCCAACATTTTTAACCTATTTATATGTAGCCTGCCACTAAGTTTGCCTCTGCCAAAGCAACGATGCGTCACTTTGATGCCAAAAAGCACTGAAACAGGAAGAGTTGCTGTTGGGTCCCAGCATGGTGACTTCATCACAGGCCTCAGCTTCAAACTGTGGAGTAATAAAACTGAATAGCACAATATAAAACTCCATGTTTCATAAGACAAATATTGCTTTACGCATTCATGTCCCTTGTACTATGTTAACTGTAGGAAGAAATGGAATACAGTTTTAGTGACCCCCTGGGACCTATAAAGGCTATTTCTGAGTCTGAATCTTGCTGTTTAATTTAATCATTTATTATATTAATATTCAAATGGGCTGCATCTTATTAGCTACTGCAAAGATGTTAGTATGTCTGAAATAAATACCTAATTATGCTTTTGAAGAGAGAGGTTCTAAAGACTTTTGTACATTTGTGCTAATAGAACAGTTCATTTGCAGCTTTTTTCTGCAGAAATCAGCAGTCTGAGCATTTTGTTTTTTTCACCTCCTAACTTTGAATAAAATAAGAACACAGATCAAATATACCATTGTGATGCCTAAATAGCACATGAGTTTTCCCCTTTGTACTGTTAGACTTCATTCTCCAAGCGAGTGAGTTATACAGTAGCAAACTGACCAGTGCCCTCAGCTTCTAGCTCAATAACACATTAATAAAAATAACTGCTTTAACCAAATGACCATGAAATTAAGTATGTTCTTATTCAAATTAAACAAATGGATATGCTTTTGAAAAACATTTTTGAGCCTCACATGGTCATGTAAAATACAACGACATTTTATTGTTTTAAAAGCGCGTTATTATTTTTTCCCTTGAGTGCAAACCAAAAACGATGAGGACTTAGAACGTTACATCTTCAAACAATGGACAGCAGCTTCTTGCAGAACACATATTGTGATACTGCATCAAATGGGTAGCAGAATGCAGGGACGTGGAGGGAAAAAACCATCAGTAGATTTCTAGTGCCTGCTCATCTGGAGGATCTCTAAGAAGGAAAAACATTTTACTAAGTCTGCATGAGGATAAATTGAACTGCAAATGCTATGTATGTAAATGGTTCTAACAAATGCTGAACTAAAACGTGCACAGTGCATTTAGAGCAGTGCAGAAAATTAGCAATAAATGCAAAAGTTACAGTCTACAAAACTAAGAATTACAAGTTACTATTTTTCAAAAGATCACCACAGCCAAACTTGGAATAATCGTCTTTTAAAAGTCTCTAAATCCGAGGTTCCTACTAATACAAAATTATTTCTTTCATAACTATTTGCTGAATAAATGATGGTCTTAATAAAAGGTTAAAGGACAGAGACTGCTGGTATCTGGAGTCCTCGTTTTATCCACAAACAGCCGAGTTCAGCTAGCTGCAGGATGAGTTCCTCTGAGCTGACCTACAAATGGACTTACCCCCCCCCCCCACACACACTGGCTTAGTTTTCACACCATTGCGACTGAGTATCTCTCGCAAGTGAGGACTACAGCTATCACGGTTATTACTGCTAGGCAAATTATCAGCCTTCGTGAACCCAAAGGAATGAGGTGGGTCAGTTCCCATATTTACTCGGGGAAGTTTTGTTTAACATATGTAAGTCCTGCGCCTGTTAGTGGGAGTATGTGTTCAAACTCCGAAAATAGACCCCGCTCCGCAGTTCATTCATTAAGGCTACCCGCGCTTTCAGGGCTGCCACCTCATCCCATTCACCCCCACAGGTTTTTCTTTTACTGAATCTAAGTCACCTTTGCAAAACCGTTCGTTTTGCTGTGCAGAGCTGGAATCAGTCACACCTCACCATTTGCAGGAGACTTTGATGACAATTCTTTAGTTATCTAAACCAATTGGCAAGCGTGTAAGGACGATCACTGTAGATTATGCTATAAAATGTATAATATTTTATAACTACTGTTATTCTTTGTGACCAGCTGACGTTATTAACAACAGTCCTCTGAAATATACTGTATATAAAACAACAGGCTTGATAGTTTTCTAATTAATGGAAATAACCCTTCTCTCAAGACGTAGCTGATGCATTTCCCTGTTGGAGAATACTTAAAAATATACATCATTATCTAATTTTGCCTTTTTTTCCTGCAGAACGCGTAAAGGTTAGATTTTCACCGTTGGTCTAATGAGTAGAAGCAAAGCTAGGGCATCAATAGTTAACCTTATATTACCCTCTGCTGAACAGACACAGTATCAGTGTCGGGGTTTAACTACCACACCGCTAAAAACACATATTCCTGCAGTTTTAGACTAGCCGTAAGAATGCTGTGTATATGTTTTCCTCATTATTTGGATGTGCTGTTTGAATGTTGTGATCAGTGATTCAGAGCACATGATTCATCAGGAAGACATTTGCTAGGCAGACATGTGAGGAGCTGTCTGCCTCTTCAATCTCACTGACAGGGCAAAAATGCTGATTTATAGTAAATCATTAAAATCTGCTTATTATTGCACTGCTTGTTCCTCTTCTCCACTTCAAGCCAGCATCTTGATCTGCATCATGTCTCTTACAATTTTATACTACAGCAAGCAGTTATTTAAACAAGAGAGAAATGATCCTTAGTCTTTATTAGTGCATATGAAAGGATATTTTGTTTAAAGAAGACTAATTAAGAAAGCAGACTCTATTTTCTTGCTCGGTTTAGGGAAAAATAAAGATTTAAAACATCTAAGTACAAAGAATTATTACAATAAAATGTTACTTTACAATGATTATTGAATAGCTTGTTTTAAAAAAATCGTAAAGAAGCAGCTCAAACAACACCAAAAATATTTGGAAGGCAAGCGAGGTTGGACGGTTATTCAGTTTGTGATAGACGTCAGGCAAGACGCAGCTAAATATTATGTGAATATTGGTGATTTCTCCCCCCCCCCCCCCGCCAAACTAGTGTTAGGTGCCAGTCGGTTGCAGCGACAATTTTAAATCATTTTTAAAAAGGGGGGGAAAAAAGTTTTGTTTACCTTGTAGGGGACGTTTTTGTGAAATAATATAATATGTAAATATGCTGTCTGATAGAAAAACAAAGAAACAATACAAAGAGGTCCATATTGTGTATGTGTTACTTACAGTAAAAATTTTAATTTGACGCCTGGGGACAGAAATCCTTGCCACTGAATTACAAAGAAGTGAATAAACTGACTCAAAATTAATCCATACAGATCTGTCCCCTTAATAATACTAATTCCAGAGAACAAAGCAGTGCATAATGCATTTTAAATTAACTTGGAAAATGCATAATTTATATTTGTTTTATTTCTTAATATTTGAACACAGGTACATTTTAGAATGCCAGGGACAAGAAAGGAAAGGACAGATTTTGTCCATATATGCACAATTAAAAAAAAATAAAACCAGACAATATTTTTCAAGCTCTCTTAGAAAAGGACTTCAGCTGTGAAATATTACAGAGGAAGGATAAACACAGTTAGGGGAGAGAAAATGATTTTTAACATGCTGTGAAATGAATATGTTTGGTTAAAATATAAAAAGGGTCCTAATTCCTAATAAAACATTCTGAAATAGATAATTACATATTAGTTTGGATCAAAAATAATGTCCTTACTCATGAGAAGCAATTGAGAGATACACCGCAGGGTGCCCTGTCGGGCATGGCAGGCAGATAGAATATGGTGTGTAAGAGGGGCAGGGGTACGGCAGTGCAATTCAATATTCCACTTCATGAAAAATACACCGTACATACAGGAAATGACAAGACTCAAGTCTGCTTCTTTATTAATGCTCTTCACCTACACATGTAACATTGTCACCTGCCTTTTATATATCACATTATTTACCATATGGATGTGCAAGTAGAAAACCAGACATCCTGTGTATAATCTAGAAAAGCCATGCCTGTTATGCAGAGATGCATTTATTCTTAGTGTGCTGTGGTAGCTCAGCAGGTTATCTTTACCCTCTCCAGTCTAAAGAGCAAACCTCCAGTTACCCGTGCACCACAATACCCCGGTAAAGAGGAAATAATTTCATGCAGTGCTATATCATTCTCCCTCCAAGCTATGCCTGGTGGACACACTCATAGGTGCTTCACTGCCACACTGTACTACGCCTGTGCTGCTGCATTTGGAAGTTTATTGTTCGGTTTGAAGAAAAAAGAAAGGAATGAAAGCAAACAAAAGGACTGCTGTTACAGTAAAAGCATAGATGCAGATGGTAATGTAATACAAGGAGAGAGCATCTGGAATTAAAGCTTCTTAGTCTGGAAAATTAGTCCTCACTGTTTTCCTCTCTCCTCTTCAAGAATAACTTTGGATCTAATAAATTGGAAGGGTGCCTGGAGAGGGCCAAAAGACAATCAGGTAGGTTTGTGCCTTTTGCACAGCTGATACTGCAAGCCGTGTACGCAGAGACGGGGAGTGTTTACTTGGTGGGGGAGGTCTGCCCTTCCCCTCTGGGATACCATGCTGAGTAGCTCCTGAAAAGAAAGATAAGCTTTTGTAAAGCCAAGAAGTTTTTCAAGCATTTCCATTGTCGTATCAAAGCTGTGATGCTGAGTGAGGACGGAAACCTGAGTGAAAATTGAAAGACTGGGCCTGGTTGCCTGTATTTACTCAGCAGAATGTCAGATCACCCAGTATTTAAACCAGTGGTGGTACATGTGCAACTGGTAATCAGTAACAATTTAGAATAATTTCTCTGGTGTAGATTTCAGTTATTAATGCTACCAGTTATTAACGCTCTTTGAATGGCTATCGCAGAAGCACACAAAGGGTAAAGAGCATATTTCATGGAGATTTGCAAAATAATCTTTATGATGTTCAAAGGAGGTGAAATTTGCCTGAGACCAGACTTGCTTACAACACAGAAATTTAGCCCCCAGTTGCTAAGTTATAAATCTTTCTGCCAGATTGGGTAGAACATCACATTACCTTGAACTAAATTTGTAAAGAATGACCATTGTCCTTACAGCTGTAAGAGAAAAATGTAGAACTTGTCCCAAACCATAGGTTTTAATAGACTGTGCAAATAAACCTAAAAAGTGAAGAGATAAAACCCAGTCAACTCAAATTTATCCTAACCGATTACTTCCATAGTGACAATTTGTTAAATAATGACTTTACTAGAAAACAAAATTGATTACATTTTGCACACTTTTAGTATTTTAACTACCTGGAAAAAAAAATCAGCTTAAGTTTACAGGAAAGCATTCCTAGTTAATTCCTTCCTTGGTGCTATGGTTGCGAGTTATTTTCAATAACTCAATTTACAGGCTAGTCTTATCATGGGCTAATGCAAATTAATGCTTTGAGTCATAAGTGTTTCCCTTGGAAACAGTAATTTCAAGTTAATGTCTCTTGATGTGAAATGGAGTGCAGTGTCACAAGCTCTCTCTCACCAACCTACAAATTAACTTCTGTTCCCTCCGTACAAGAAATATGGATGGCATCCTGCTTTGCTTCCCTTAAAAAATTATGTAAATTTGCATGTATGTATGTGTGTGTGTGTGTGTGTGTGTGTGTGTGCGTCTGTGTCTCCGTTTCCTCTTTAATGGCTTGGGTGAAGCTACCCTGGATTTTCAGTGGTGCCACTAAAACTGGGTGACAAGGCCATATGCAGCCACTGGAAATAGAAGAAAAACAAAGTACTAAGATTTACAGAGTAGTAATACAACAATGATTTGTGAAAGATAATTCTTGATTCCAAAACTAAGCCTGTTTGGGCAGGTTCATTTGGTTTGTCATTTAGGGCTTGGTAACAAAGAATTTGCAACTAGCAACTACCAAAAGAGAATAAGAGAACTGAAGCAAGAAAGAAAATAAAGAAATGAAATAGTGAGCAGAGGAAAAAAAACATGTTTCTTCATTGTATTAAGGACTTTTTGTGTGACACTTTGGAAATGAATCAACAGTTGAAAAATTCCCCAATCCAGCATGGCTATGTCTCCTGCATATATATTTGATTTTATATTTTCAGTCCGATATTTTTTAACATACCCTGCAGAACTCCTGCCTTATGGTATTTCACAAAGAGAAATCATGGCATTTCTCTCCATCCTTGCAGCACTCTGCACATGTTGCAGCATGTTTTCTTTATTCTTATAGTTGGGTGAGACTAAGATCAAAGTAATTTTTGAGCTACTAATGGAGAATTTAGTTACGATACAAGCAAAGTAGGCTATAGTTGGTGCCCTCAATAGTGCCTTCCCCTAGAATTGTCATATCATTGAAGGCCCCTCTGGTTTGGACTGTTGGTTATTTCTTCTCCTCACCAAAAATCCCTTTTTTCTTTGCCTTGTTATCCCTGAAATTAAAACTCTGATTTTATTTGCTGCTGCCTTCTAGAATTGACATAATCAGAAATTTTAAAAAATCAAACCAAACAAAAAGCCTTTTTCTACTCCTTTCTGTAAGATAACTGAGTTATACCAAACAAGTTTTGTAAACGGAGCAGCAACAAAATCCCTTCTTATGCTACAGAATATTTTCTACATTTCCATATTCCTGAATTTCTTTTGGAGAGTCTCATCACCATGTCCCACCGTGCTCAATGCTTGTGGCCTGATACTGTTTGATCTTACAAAATCCTACTGCCTTCAGCCAACTCAGAGGTGACACTAATAATGCTAGTTACTTTCTCCCAGCAAACGGAACTAATCTCAAGAGTCTTAAGGAATAAAAATATGTAAAAAATAAGGTGGTAAATAACAGTTAATGTAGGGTGCCCATGGCGCAGCAAATGGGATAGTCCCAACAGTTCTCTGAGCTTAGGAGAGCACACATCTTAGCAAGCCTCAGGACAACTATAGAGAATCTTGTGCAGCCTCATAATGCCAAACTTTGTACAGGCTGCTGGTCTCTAACTAGCAGAGGAAGAAAATGGCCTCTTCTGAAAATTCACGGATATGAGATGTTGTTCAATGAGAAGGGCAAAACCTAAATCGTATGCAACTCTTGCTTCTGAGAGAAGTGGCTATGCCTCCGTGGGAAACATCTTCCCTCATCTTGAGGACAGGCAGCAGAATGAAAGTAGCAGTGCAGATCACCACGCCCAAGGCAGATGTGGTATTTCAGAGGAAGGGGAATTCAGGGCAACAGTAAGATTTGATATAAAGAACAAGGTAGAAACGTAGACAATTAAAGGGAAGAGACACTGCAATAAAAGGATTGAAGAATGGAGGACAGAGCATTCATAAAGCAAGATGAAAAAATAAAAAGGTAAAAGCTAGGGAAGAAAAGGAACAGCATGACTGATTTTTAAAAGCAAAGGTCCTGGTGTCTATAAGAGGTAGAAAGGAATAATGACAGTTAGGGGAAAAAGGAAACAAAGACAATCTGGGCTGATAGAAGTAGCAGAAACAAAGAAAACAAAGCATGTCTGAAGGAACAGCAGTGGTAATAGAAAGGAGAAATTCCTTAGGGAGGAGCCAAAAAGAGAATAGATATGTGCTCTGGACAGAAAGGAACTGTGTCTTGAGAAACCAGTGGCAAAAGACAACAGAATTTCTATTAACACCAGTTGTTTAATGATTACTTTTGTCTAAGGTTTGAAGCAACTAAGGGGATTCCAGACAATTAACATGAATGCAGAAGAAAGAAAATGTATAGTTTAGGTTGGGCAGGTGAGCTGTAGTTTTCTTGAATACCGCATACTGAATAAAATTGCAGAAACTATAGTAGCCTGTTTACAAGATCAAGGCACAGAAGCAAATCAAATGAAAGGTTAATAAGATCAGAGTGCATAAATTAAGGTTTAAATTCTCTCTTTCTTAAAGAGAAAGATTTAGATGAAAGATCGTGCAATCTATTTTAATTGTAAGAATAATTAGATGTATGGAAGAACAGAAGGAATAAGACGTAATCAGTGAAAGGACTTGGTCTTCTTGACCAAGGAAACACCCTTCCAGGCAAAGTCAAAGACATTGCATATTCAGGAATCAATATGTCTGTCTTCAGTTAAAAAAGTCTCTTTTTGTCCATGTTGATTCATGTCATCCAACTTTAAATGGTTTTACTTCATCAAAAGAAGTAAAATTCTTCTTCTTTTTTTATTAATGTTGGCACAGATAATTCATTCTGACCAAAAAGCTAAGACCAGACAGGCTATTGGGGAAGATTTCTTTTAGTACTTTGATTTAGATACTTGGAAACAATTGAAAATATTTATTTTTATATTTCCTAACATAGATAGTACTATGTTTAGAACTATACTTGCAATCAAATGTATGAAGTCCACAGATATCACTTTAATGTAGGAGCATCTTGTCTGTCTTTTGGAGATCTGTCTGTTGGTATATTTCTTAAAAACGTACAGAAAAAGATACTGCAGATTTAGCACTTAAGAGAAATGATAATCAGACACCATCACTTTTAAATCATAATGCTGTATTGCCTTGCAACACCTTGCTTTTCTTACGGCTCTTGGCAATTCCCTAAGGACCATCACTCTTTAGAGAAAATAAGAGGTGTCATCAGTAACAATCCTAAGGGAATTCTTGCACTTCGGGGTGATTTTAAAAAAGACAGCTTGCACACAGGAGTATGGCTGCTGATGCAATAATTGAGAATCACTTAGTGAAAATGTTTTCCTTTTCACAGTTACGTCATTTGGACTTCACTCTGTGGGAGACTAAAATGTAAGTCTTGGCAAAATTTCTATGGCCAAATGGTAGAAGAAAATAGGCCACTGTTTCAAGATATTTGTTGGATAAGCACAACAGAAAGGAACGTACCTTCAGATCAACTCTACTTTGTGCCAGAAGAAGGTGGAATAGCAATAAAAAGCATTTCATTTCTGAAAGGAAGGCATGGCCATTGCTTTCTTACAAACATGACAGCGCTCCCTAGCTCCCCTTGGAGGAGGGGAGGAGCTCAGGAACTGCCAGACATGGGGCAGCGCCAAGAGCCAGCTGTGTTCCCAACACTGCATCCTCTCCTCCCTGAGCTGCGCTCTGCAAAGCTTGGTCAGCTCCCAAGGGTCGAGGCTTAACAATCTGACTTCCCAAGGTAGGCAGACTCATACGATTTGGTTGTCCATCTGATTAGCTACCAAAAAAATTAAAAAGTTTAGCAAAAACTGAATGAAGCCTGAAGGACAAGTCTGTGCTACAGTATTGTGAAAGGTGATGGTAGGAGACTTCAACTATTGCTGCTCTGCGTAGAGGCAGGCAGAGCTCAACCACCGCATGGTCCACACTGCTGTAGCCACCAGCTTGGGCCATGCATGTGGGCGGCCAGCTCAGCAGCATGTCTGCCCCTCTGAGCAAGGCACAGCATATCCTTCTCGGCTGTGGCCAGGCGGCTAGCAGATATCGGACACAACAGTGGGATTTTTCCAGATTTTTGGAGTAAAAGTGTCATCTCCAAGGGTGAGAAACAATATCAATAGGGACCTCACTTCCTCTGTTCTTTGTTTATGAAACAGCTTATTTTAGGATTCTTTTTTTGAAGAGAACAAACAATAACTAATTGGTAAATGCTATTTTGCACGTGCATATATCACTGAATTGCTCCAGCTACTGTAATGTGATACCATACATCAGAATCAAGAGGGATTAACAACTCTGTCAAATGGCATCAGTGAAAACTCTATGTACAGTCAGCTCCTGTTGAAACACTTCTGAGCAGACTAAGTTTAATTCAAATAGTTTTCAAAAACATCTCCAGTTGTCATAAATAGGAGAGTCCCTAGAGAAGCAGATGTTAGCGCCACCAAATGCAGTAAAATATCTTATGAAAAAAAATCATAAATACAAGCAAACTTTACTGATAGAGTGAAGACTGCTAGAGAAAGACTGAAAAATTCATTGTGGATGTCATTTAGCATTTTAAAATAGTATCATGTGTGTCATTAAAAAAGAAGTATTCTCTTAAATGTCTGTTATTTAGTTTTGAAATGAAAAATATCAAATAGTTAAGCTTTATTATGTGTAAAATTGTTTTTAAATCATGATGTAAATGTTACATACAGGAAAGCAAACTTGAAAAGCAAGAAAAACCAGCTTGCTTCAGAAATATTCAAAACACCAAAACCGAACAGATGTTTTTAAGCTGAACTAAATGTAGCAAGGACCACATGCGTTCATCTATTACCCAACCCTCAAGTAAGGACGGCCAAGATAACGTTAGGGTTATAAGTCCCACTTAGGCTAGTGTGACCCATACGAATTCTTGAAATTCTTTGTGTAAAATACAAAGGGGCCTTTTGTCAGGTGCAATTTCCATCCAATGTGAAGTCCTGTTTTAAACTGCTCAAGAGCTGCTGAAGGGCCAGACTATATGGTCATTGCAGCACAGCATATCATACAGCCTGCTTTCCAATGTGCAAGTCTTCTGCTTTCATAACACAGACCCTGCAGAGAGGTCTATCTTTCATCTCCATGTCACACCGAAGCAGGATAGCTATTCAATAATTCATTATTTGCATTAAATTGGAAACTATATGTGTGCCATCTAAGTGTCTCCAGATATTCCATAATCACAGAGCTCTGTCATTTTTTGTAGTCTACTGCACTAGCTTTTCAGCTGGTTCTTCACTAAGCACATGCATTGGCCGGTGTACCTAGATGTGTTTCATCCAGGAGAGGACTGTAGTGCAACTTATTCCAGTGAGCATGGGAAACTCCAAAAAGGCTCCCCAAAAATGCCAATACTTTCTGCAGCTTTCCAGTATCTTTTCAAGCACACACTGAACATACTCTGTCCTCCACCCTAAAGTGATGAGGAGAGCTGTCAGGAATCCGCCAGAACAGTTCTAGTCCTCTGACCTAACTTAGAAATGTAAAGATTGGATACAAGACTACTCCAAGTTTAGTCACTGGTCTATAAAACAACTCCAGACCAGTGCCGGACAAACACCAGCAGCTTTTCTCTTCTAATTGAACTTCTGTACTGGCTTTTTTGTCAAATCATTGCCTCTTTATGGTAACTCAGAGGAGCAAAAACAGAAGCTTAGTGGAAGAGCAGAATCCTTAGCTGCAACACAAGACTCTCTGCTTTGCTCCTCAGGAGCAACTCCTGCTTAAGTAGCTCAAAGAAATACGACAGATGCGTTGCAAGTAAAAGTCCACTACCTTCTCCTACTATGCTTACTCCACAAGGTCCTGCACACAATATATAACAGGATATATCTTCCTGAAAAGGGAAACAGAAAGTTGCATAACAGCAATATTCTATCTAAGAAAATTTCTTCCTTCAGAAGAAACTAAGTTCCAGAGATATAATAGTAAAAAGTAACTTCCAGCCACCAATGCTTCTCTTTCCTGGACTGCTTTTTTTCTGCTTTCATTCTTGAAAGAAATTGAGATGGGCTACCCTAAAAGTAGAATAATCTAAAAGTATGTGTATAATGAACTGTAAATGTTAAGCATAGTGTCATTAAGTCAAAGTTACAGTTCGCAGAGCGCACCAGGTAATCAGATCCTGATTCCTTGCGGCACTGTAGCTGTATGGGTAGCTGGTCTCTTGCAGGGTCAGCTGAATTGAATCAGCTGCTGCCAGTATCAGCATGAAAAGTGCCTGACAGAGAGGCGTGGGTCCTTTCCCATTCTTTCTAAGTTCTTTTCTCTAAGACTTGGTAGTTCACCTGTTGTTTTTTAAGACTCATTATGCTTACAACCTCTAATGCACAAAAAAAATCACAGTCACAAAAGTTATGAAAAAGCGGTATAGCAGCCTTAACATTTACGGAAGGCAGATTCACCAAAGGCAACGATGGCTAACCAGAAAGCAGAGGTATTAACAGCATGTAAGTGGTATCAAAATAGTTGAGATTCTTTAGCTATTGGTAAAACATGAATAAATCTTTAGTGTTCTCTCTTTTCATTAATAATTTTTCTTTCAGAACTCTTAGGTGCCAGGCTGAATGTGTAATTATCACATGTAAACAGTGACAGCCTATGCTAGTAATTTACATTGTCACATAAATGAAGGATGAACTATTACAAATGTGCGATGACATCAAGCTACTCACCATGATGTAATGATCCTTCAACAGATTAATATTAAAAAATTACCTAGTTTGTTCCTTTTCAGGTAATCAACACCATTCACACGTCATATTGCAACAGGTGACTCAAGAGCCCATCCAGGGTAAACTGCAATCCATCTCATGCCTCATATAACTGACTTTGCAATGGAAAATGTAAAATATGTGGCTGATTTGTTGCTGAGAATGGTACAGAAGCCACGGATCTCAGCCTCATGCTATAGCATGAGCTCTATTTGCTCTCTATACATTCGTCCATCCATCCACCTACCCATCTTGCTACCTTTTGATGTACCTACCCAGAAACTTCTGATAAGACAGTTGTTTTCTGCTTCTAAAGGCAGGTATTTTTTCTCTTTTGTATTGGCAGACTGTGTGTTCGCTCCGCTCCACAGTCTAAAACAAACTGCAGGATACTAATAAAACAACTCATGACTAACAAATTAAATTTCTTCTGTATTAATCTTCAACTTGGTGAGATTTATCACAGCCTTAAATTCTTAGTTATAAAAGGAAAAAGTATTCCACTGCTAGGAGATAAACTTTTGATAATAGATCTATAGTTGTTCAACAGTATAAGAAAACTCTCAAACTCCAATGAACTTGAATGCACTGGTCATGCCTTAAAGTTTGCTTACACTGCACCAAAATATTAAATATTATCTATCATATCTGGCGTCTTTCTTTACCTGACTGTTCACAATAAATTTATTTACAAGGTTTTTTTCTAATATCCTGTATTCCACTGGAGTTTAAAAGTCACCATCTATGCTCTTATTAGGTTCAAAGAGTTTAATTACTATTTGTGGAATTACAGTATTACTGAAGTTTTAGCTTTCTGAAGACTAGCTAATAAAATGCAGAATTAAACCTTAGGAGTATTTTTGAAGGACTTTTCTTAGGTTACACCTAAGGTCAATTCCATCTTCAGTGCTACATGCGTATGACCTTGTGGCCATACCGACCTGAGGACAGTAAACATCAGTAGGAGAAACTGAAAAAGCAAATCACACAAGGTACGGCTGGAGGACAGGAATGAGAGTGCACAGTCAGATAACAAAAGAGAGATAGCAGACTTACTCTCCATGTATATTAAACTAAATTATGGAAAAATCCTTTTTTTTGGCTTTTCTTTTATATATTGGGGTTTATTACTTGGATTTCTTTGTACAGGTTAAAAACTATTAGAGGCAAGCCACGCATTTTTGCTTATGTTACTGAGCGCTTAATAGTTTAATGTGCCAGATTCTGCTGTTCATTGTGGGAAAGTACACTTTCCTCTCAGTGAGTCATCTGACTATAAAATCTATATATGGGTTGTGTACTGCAGACTCTGGAGTGCAAATTGAGCTATCTGGGGGATTGAGTAATCAAAATGCCCCATCTGTACCTTTATCTTCACACACCCAGGTCAGGTGTAGGCGAATGCCTCTGTGATACCATTCAGTAAGGTGGTCATAAACCTATTTGCCTTCCTTAGGACCCAGATAGTCATGGTCAGAAGAGTATTAAAAAGAGTTTAGTCAGCCAGGGAAGACAGGCTGTCTAAATCGTCTTTGTTTCACAGCATCATGTTAGTACAGCATCATGTTAGTTTCAACTACTAATGAAAACACATGAGTTAATGTTGTTTAAAATGCATTTGGGATAAAAGCTCCGTATGAAGCAATGTCAAAAGGGGGAAAAAAATCATCATAAAAGCCATCTTTCTGGGAGAAATATTGCAGTGGATTTATGAAAGAAAGAAAGAGTCGATATTTTCATGTTTGGACTATTCTAATGAATAAATGCTATTCCTATGTATTATTTACTACTTTCAAAATTTAATGAATAGTCCTAGTGATAATTTCTTTATTTCTATATTTATAGAAATACAGCATTTCATACATACTGAACTGTGTTATTATCTACACATGTTCTGCCTTTCTGTAAATACAGAAATTTGGTGTTTGCCAGTAGAACTATTCATTACAATTTGAAAGTGGATAAATAATGAATAGTAATGCCATTTCTTCATTAAAATTCTACAAAAGGAAAATATATACTCGTTATTCCTTTCATGAATTCGGCCCATTGAAGGTTCATAAATAATTGTGCTTCACAATTGTGTCTAATTAGCAATGAACTTAATCCAGTGCATCCAAAAGCCTGAAGCAAAGGGAGGGTTTTTTTGTTTTATTTCTCAGTCTCAGTGGCAAGTCTGATTTCTGAATGCACCTTTGCTGATAACAGAAAATGATGCATCTCCAAAGATCAATGTTACACGTACACTTTTTTTGCTCCAAATCTTCTCTTTAAAGTACTGAGTTCATAGCTACTGTCCCTGGTGGACTTAAGGTTAGCTCAACAGGAGATCAGCAATACAGTAGCTAATAAATAATACTCTCTATACTAAGAAGCACTCATAGGCAGAAGGGCAAGTGATTTTTTTTTGTCTTCTAATATGAACCTCCCTGCAGTGCTATGTTACTCTAAGAATGCCCCTCTAAGAAAGAATTACTTCCCGGAGTAAGTTTAAGCAGCAGCATCTGCTGTGGAAATACCCTGATGGAAAGGTCGTATGAAAGGCACAAGATAGGGTCTTTGCAGGAGGAGTGGTGGAGCAGGATCGTGTTGGCAGAGTCACAGCTCATATTCTTTCCTTGCACCGGCCTCAGAGCCAGTATACCAAATAAACTGACTACGTTGTTAATGGGTATTTCTCAACATTGCACCTTGAAAAACCATTAGGGAATGATTTATATTTAACCATCCCTCTTTTCTGTGTAACCTATTTTATGAGAGACTGGATGATGTAAAAATGGAGCTAGACGTTCAGTGTCCCATCTTCTCTAGCTTTGAGTGTTTGTAGTTTCTATGGTGCTTATCACATGCCTGTATTGCTGCTCCCATCTAGAGATTCCTTTGCTGGCTTGATAAAAATCCTAAATATATTCGTTGTTTTCATCTCCCCCCAACTAGTCAGTCATCAGTTATGCTGTCAGCTTTGTTCTTTGTACATTTTCAAAGGGGCTTAAGCTCATACTCTGATTCGATGTTATCTGAGTCTTAAACCATCTCCAGCTATGAAACATCTAAGTCTGTTATGAATAGTCATTTAAACAACCAGTACTTCTTTATGAGATACCAGCAGGTTATTTGATTATATTACAATCACATGCCTTGCAGTTGAACTTTACTGTTACCAATGAAAAGCAAAAGAGAGGGAGAAGGAAAGGGAAATGGATCTTTGCTTTTCTTACTGTCCTTTGCAACTTATAAGACTCATATAGTGAGGACACTAGACAACATCTTTATTGAATTTATGCCATTGAAGTATTTAACAGAAAATGTAATATATATTTTAATTGGCCTTGTCTTAAAAACAAAGATAGACTCCAACAGATTTCTTAAGTGAAAGCCTCTCATATCACAGCTTCAATAAAGTAAACATCTCTTTTGTTTTTCCTCCTTATCCTTTATAAAGACCAAAGGAAGGGCTAAAGACTGACTCCCTGATGGAACAAATTTAACTAAAATAACAGCATAGGCTGGTTTTAGAAATATCTCAGTTCCTTCCAAATGTACAAAATAGCAAAATAAATACTCTTTTGTCATCCAGCTTATACCCGAAAAATGCATATCCTCCAGTGAACAAAACTATGAATTAAAATGATCAGATCTTTTAGTGTAACTGTTGGACAAGGTTGCATATGGAAAGTTTCAGTTCCCAATTCTGCCACGAACATCCAGAATAAAACTGGAGAAGTCAATTAGGGCTAGATTCACAGAGGGTTTTTTTTAGGTACCTGTTTCCTCATAACAAAATCCGTAGCCATGAGTTAAATGCTGGTGGCTTATAAAATGCATCAGGAGAGTTAGGCACAGAGAATAATAAGTGAAAAGCTGCCTAATATAACATAAATATAAAAAATGTAGTCACCCTTGAGCATAATAAAATGGGCATAACAGAATTCTGCTACCTCACCCAGTGCTATCAGCATGCATTTTCAAATGCATAGGTTCATAAAGATTACAGAAATAATTTTGGAAACTCTCATATCACATCATTCTGAACATACCCTGACATTGCCTGTCCCCGGCATGGGTGAATATGCCAGGGAAAGAAAGCTCTTGTAATTTACCGTTCTTGTAGCTTACTCTTTAAATGTGTTTTTACTCAGTACTAGTCGCCCAAGTATAAGAAACCCCAAAATCTTATCAGATGAACTAGTTGGTAGGAGAAACTTAGTGTTTCCCCACGGCTTTCCCACATTTCCCATACCGCAGTTTTTTCTAACTTTAAATCTGGGAAATATCTGGAGTGTCTAGAAAAGTCAGAAATCAGCAACACTGGTTCGGTGTTTATCTTTCAATCAGGCCCATGGTACACTGAGCAGAAAAACATTGTCTAAATTATCTGAACAAGAATTCATATGTCTTCACTTATACACACTTTGCATCCACAAACATATGGGAAGTGGTAAAATATCTGCAAAAATGATTTCCCATTTGAACATGCTGTGACCTGGATGCACATATAGGTATATTATTACAATTTTTGCAACCTAGGTGCAGAGGTTTGAAAATATGCCTCTAGTGACCAGTCATTAATGAAACTGAAATGAGGATGGCTTCATGTAAGAGGCTTTCTGAACACTCTGAAATATACTCAGCATATTTTAAATGGCTTTAATTCTACAGTACTTTTAATATAACCCTTTAAACATGAGGGAACACAAAGGGAAGGTTAATTGGAATGGCTAATTAAACACAGTGAAGTTAAAGAACTGGAACACTGGGATTTTGTTTTGATATTTAGCAACATCTCATAACCCTAAGGACATTGATTTAGCCTAAGGTCTGGTATCTTTATAAATTGCAACATAGCCTGGAGACCCAAAGGAGAGACAAAAGGGTTGAGTGCTTGTAACAACAGATTCCCAGAGGGGCCCTAATAACAATTATAACCAACATGATTATTTGCATTAGTTAAAAGAATAAATCCATCTCTCAGGTTTTTAGTCATTTTATACTAAACAACTAGAGTACAGAAACAATGAGACAAAGTCTGTAACAAAAGCACATCAGATCTCATGATCCAGAGAACAGATTCATGTCTCAAGACTATCCTTTGTGGATCCTGGATCTTTGTGGATCCAGGTTTGCCCTGGATAATCCCAGTACAGTCCAAAACATTCCCAAAATGTGTGAACTTATAATAAAAGTTAGTGCTTCTCCAGTCTTTTTCATCACTCATAGAATAACTTTCAGAGAGATTAGTATTATTATACCTATTTTATAGCTGGGGAAATGAATGACTGCCCAAGTCATAGGTGGTAGAGAGAAATACAGAAGTGATTTGATGCTTAGATCTGCTCCTCGCTGGTGGAGGGTGTGAAGGTCTGTGTCGATGTGTGAGAGATATATCCAATACAGCAGAAACTATGGAGTAGTACTGAAATTAGAAATAATACAGCCACATTGGTGTGATCCTGTACCTTACCTTCTGGTTTTTGGGACCAGCCACACTTCTGCACACAACATGGTACAGGAGTGCATGGTGGAAACCTGCCTGGTGTCCATGTCTCACATTTAGGATATAGACAACAATTATTAAACTGAAAGCACAAACTAAAGCTCATGAAGCACTGTTGGCTTTGTTCACTGAGCTCCATTTCCACTAAAGTTGGCCTTACTACACACAATAAAACCTTACTTTAAAGAGGGTATCTAGATGACTTTCCTAGAGTCAGATTTGCTGCTGAATGCTATCAACAAATCAAAGGAATTGTTCCTTTTTTTGTGCTTAGGTTTGTCTTTCCACAAAAGTATCACAGGAACATGAATGGCTAATTGTTTTCTTTAAGCATATTCTTTCTTTAGCTCACTGAGAAGCTCCTACAACAGAGTACAGAATTTGCTTCGAGGTGCTTACCTTCCCCATTTCTGGTATCACTGTTCCACTGTGATATAGTCTCAAAATGGATTACAATGGGTTTGCTAAAAACCAAGATTTCTCAGCCTGAGGAGTGGCACCTAGGGAATTGAGAGACCTCTTAAGGATTAAAGTGAGGTCCTAACCACACCAACATTACCTGTATACTCAGTATGAAAAAGAGTTTCACTATCTGTGTTACCATTATTCCTCTTGGCTAAAGGAAAAGTATGTAGTCTTTAAGGAATGCTGCCTTCTATTAATTTAAGGACATAGTGATCAGATTACTAGAATATTAATGGCATGACCATGTAAGATTAATGCACTGTATAAGCATGTTGTTTTAGTTTAGTAGCTGGACTAATAGAAAACAAGCAGGAATACAAAGGATACATATAAACCCTCCAGTAACCAATCACAAGCAATTACCTGCAGCGTGCTTTATCCAGGCCACACCAACATGACACGTATGTTTTGTGCAGATCGTAGAAGGTCTAGTAGGTTGGAGGCAATGGTCTAAACAGGGTAAAAAGAGATTTGAAGAAATGATTTTTTTTTTTTAACTAGCAAAGTAAGAGAAGTGTTGGGGGTAGGCATACATAATTAAGTTTATGGTTTTAAAAAAAAGATTGTTCTGCCAAGTTTCTGTTATGATTGCCTATTTCTCTAAACAACAGCTTTGTGAGGCCATCACACCAAGCCAGGGTGGGTTGGACCATGTATGTTCTTCCACTGGGATGTCAGAGAAGTGCACTGCTCTCTTGATGCCTGATTGAACCTACAGTACTTGTGCTGCATTTATTGCACCTGCAGAGACCAACCAAACTATGCATGTGACCTGCAGGTAGACCCAGTGCTTCCACCTTGCACATTACCATTACCAATTTTACCTTAAACAATAACCGCACACATCTCCTGCTTGCTTCTCACTCTCTGTGTGGATTTGAGGTGTTCCTGGAATAGGTCAAATGAGAGTAACTCTTATAATTACAAACTGCCCTCTTTCCAAAGGGCCTTCAGCCTCAGGCAGAAGCAGGCCACAGAACAGGCAGGTAACATGCAATCCCTAAATTGTGGGTTAATTACTTACTACATATATGTTGAAATCAGGGGCAATACAGGTGTCAAGTTCTAGCTTCATATTTTATTTTATTCTGCAAATACTAGCGTTAAAACCCTTTCAGCTAATCTTTTGGTCATTGCATACCACTTCCCACTGCTGCATGAGCCCCACACATTACACTATTGTTCAAGAAATAACAGCACCAAGGCAAAAAAATGGCAGAGGGTGGCCCCCACCATCTCACACGCCTAATCCACCGTAACATAATCAGATCTTGCTGGTAGCCCCCTTGGGTCTGAGCAGAGCTTCACTGAAGTCAGTGAAGCCTTGCATTTAAAGCAGAAAGAGAGGTCCACATGCTTTTGAACTTGGAAAACATTTGGCTTTGGATCCAATCTGTGAGGTTTGGCACCATCTCTACAAAGATTTGCTGACAATCTACCTACATCTAGATACATAATTCTGATTTCATGAATATAGAGGCAACGTTAAGTGATTGTGTGAAGCTGCAATCCAGCTCTGAAACAATTTGCAGCAAAAGGTATTCAGGCAGCAGATAAATCTACAAATTCACTGCTTTCATTAATACTTCTAGAATGCTCTGGAGTAGAAGAGGCCTTTATACATGAGATGAAATATTTAACTGGAAACATAATGCCAATAATCAAATATTATGCTCAGAAAAACCTAAGTGCAGTCTAAAAACTGAGAACTTACTGCTGAGATAGCGAATAGCTTGTTCTTTATTCCTACAGGTCTTGCAAAGTTTCGTCATTGCTTTGGAAAAATACCTATGACAAATGTGAATCCTCCCTGCAAAATTCAACAGGAAAGGACAACTGTGTTTGCTGCCGATTTAGAAAAATAGAAAATGGCTTTGCAATGATTGCTTTCACTTAATTTGTTTTCTTTCTAATTTAAGCAGGAGAAGATTCTGCTCTTAAAAGAGTGGTGTAAGTCCAGAACTACTCTGCTGGCTTCACAGAGGCTTAAACGAGAACAGAACGGAGACAATTACTTTTAAAAGGATTAACCAGAGTAAGTTAAATAATAAGAAGAAAATTCTGTCCACATTTTATATTCAGGTCAGAATTTGGGGATTTGTTCTGCTCATTTGCCAGTGTTTTAGAACCAGGAAATAATATCTGAGAATTCTTTTTTCTTTCTTGACAAAGAGCGCTAGTCAAAAATTGGGAACCAGATGGCTGCTTATATATTTCTTTTTTTTATTTACTGCAATACTAAAGCCACCATAAAAAAGCAAAGTTGAACAGACAGAGCTAATAATATAATCATTCAAAACACCTGCAAACAGTGCAGATGGGCAATTTCTGTCTGCAAAATCATCAGTGAAAGACCGCCTTCCCATATGGGCAAATCTAGCTGCCTTAGAGCTTCCTAAGCTCTGTCCCTTACCTTAAGAAAACCTGCATTGAGCATATGCAGTCTTTTTATAGCAGAGCAGAAGTGTCTGTATCTGCCTGTTTATTTTAGTTAAATATAACTTACAGCGCTTATAGCCCTCTATCAGTGTATTTGATTTGCCCATTGTATGTCCCAAAAGGGCAGAAATCCTGAAGTAGTAAAGCAAACAGCTTTTATTCAGGCAGAACATTTACAATTGTTAATGTATATTAATGAACCCCAAACACACAAGTTTTATTCCTTACTGTAAGCAAACAATTATAGGACCCAGGGTGCTGTTGCTGCGGTGTGTGAGCACACACGTGCCTCTTACGTGTGCATGTGTTTAATATCGGGTTATGAAATTATTTTTCCCTTTATTAAAAAAATAAATCCTTCTTCTGGCATCCTTTTGGCATGTTGTCTCCAATGCTAATATACGTCGAGAGAAGGGAAAGAATGAGACCCAGGGTGTTTGGGAGATAATGCCAGTGCTGCCATTGATCCCCCAACGAGGACAGCCTGATTACACGCCACGAGATCTTTTTCACTCCCCAGCTTTTCTTTACTTGAAGTGTCAAACTCGCTTCAAACCTTGGCCAGTGGGAGCTCCCCAGCCGAGCTTCCCAATCAGAGTGGCGATGACAGGAAACTGAACCTCTTTTGAATTCAGCACAATCTACAAACAGCCTTTGTGACCCTGAACTTCTCGTTTCATCCCTGGCACTCTCATTTAGATGAAATATATTCAGCTCTGATATTAATATTATTTTTGAGTTGGCATCGTTAAGAAACCTCCCCACTTAAACTTCAGTGTTTTACGTGAAAGTCTTATCCATAAATTTGATTCCCCTCCAGGATACATGATGTTAAAAAAAAGTGTAATTAAACACTGTGAAAATGAAAGTAGCAAGGATGTTCCAAGCCAAGCAAATCATTCGCAAGAGTACTTTATTCAATGAATTCACTCTCTGTTGTGTCTTTGCTCTCTACGCAATGTAAGGAAACCACAGATCTAGCACTTTTTCTTTTTTAATAACCATGTATGAAAATAGAAAGCTTAACTACATTTTACATTGCTGTTCTTGTTAGGTGTGGGCACCCACACCAAATGCTAAACAAAAATATTTCCTGTTGCAGGATATCTGTAAATTTACTTTGAAATGCCCTGTTGTTCATTACAACTCTTATTTCTGGTGTATTCATTCCGCACAGAGTGATCGCAAAACAAATGAAGCTGGAACACTTCAAATCTGTGAGGAAACGACGGGATTTTTTTTCCCCTGCCCCTTAAAAAAGTCCACCGCGACCAGGACATCACAGAGGGCAGTGAATACAGGGCCGCTGAGGCAATGGCTTTCTCTGGGCGTTTTCTAAGGCTTGGGTATATGCCTGAGCTCTCTCTGGAAGGAGCTTATTGCTGCGACAGGGCCTTAAATTTCATTTTCTTCAAATATGTGCACAACTTTGAAATTTGCTCTCAATAAATACTTCCTGGCAGTGAAAAGCAGCTTCTCAAATGGCCAGTCAAAGACAGCAAAAGGAGCAGAAACCAGGCTACAAGGAATGCAAATATTCACAGAAAATATGGTACATTATGTACCTAGTTCTGGTGAACATCATCATTAGGCTGTTTCGCCGGGATGTACAGCGTTAGCAGCTCACGTCACTGTTTTAACATAACTATTAAAAAAAAAAGCGCTTCATGGGAAGGGAAGGAGCAGGGCAGGGGGGATCCAGGTAAAGAAAGATCTAGGAGCTGCCTTATATATCAACATAATTCTGCAGAAAAACCAGGTCTGCTCTGTTAGCAAGATCTTTGGAGACTACAGATTTTACAATGCCAGTTCATGTAGGAAGAAAAAGAAAGATGTAAAACCTTTGCCAGGGCTTCCTATAATGCAGTAGCTCCAGTATTATTATTACATATCTTCCTTTCAAAATTTCCTGGATTTCCTAAATGTAACAATAATTTTAATAATTACAAACCCGAGAATACTACTCCTGTGACCGTATTCCCTGTTTTCCTCCAAGCTAAAGCTCTGCTTTCATGTAATACATAAAAGAGCAATATTGCTCTGATGAACTAAGACACATGAAATATCTAATTAACATTAAAATATTGTCTCTTGTCATTAGCTTCATTTGCACTTTAAGTGTCAGTTCTTGAGAGAGAAGTTCAGAAGCAATGACCTGGCCCTCGCATAAAAAAATGCAAGGCAAAAAAGAAAAAAACAAAAAACAAAAAACCTCTAATGTATCACGTTACGTACAAACAGAGCTGCTTTCATTTGTACTGAGATTCAAAGCAAGATTCTCGGTAAATGCAAGAAATCCTTTTCTCTGTATTCCTGCTGCCCAGATAGTCCAGCTCCACTGAGCTGACAGAGAAGACCGAGCTCTGGCTGTGAGGGGGCAGGTGGGCTCGGGGCCCGAGAGCGAGGAAATACCCGTCCCTTCCCTTTCCCGCTGCCTGGCGGGGCAGGTGCCCGCTGGAGGGCAGCTGGTCCGAATACTTCGGTCCCCCCTTTTGTTCCCTGCCATGGGAGGAGCGTTCCCCGGGGCCTGGAGAGCTGGCGTAGAAACCTGCGGTTGCGGCCCGTCTCACGCCAGCCAGGGCGCCGGCAGGCTGCTGCACCGGCTCCGGCTCCGGCGCGACCCTCGCGCTCGACCCCCGCCTGCCCCGGCTCCCTCCCGTTGCAAACACTAACTCCTTTAACGACAGAAACGGAGGCCGCAGCGCTTCAGGCGTGTTAGAAATCCCACTAGGCTCGCACGTCCAGCGTTACCGCGCTGCTTGGTCCCGTTCGCCTTCCTCTGTGACGCGGTCCATCCGCTTGCTTCGGCCACGTGGCACAGACGTGGGGGCGCAGCCGCCATCGCCAAATCTCGCCCTTTCCTGCAGGACCCGACTGAAACCGGGGCAGGAGAGAGGCAGCAGTCGGGGGGAAAAATGCAGGTTAGATGTCAAATATTTTAATGGGTTTATCCAAAAGACAACATCAGAAACCAGGGTGGGAGTGGTGGGGTTGGATCCTACTTGCTTGGTAAATAAGCCAGCTTGTTGAGTCTAATTGATTTATTAAAACGGATAACCTTTTGAGATCATCCTGATGGGAGCAGGAAGGCAAAGGAAGATCATTATTTTCATTTTAGACTGACCAGTTTGTTAATCAGGTTTTGATTATTTATGTTGCTAGGAGGTTTGTGCCAAATGAGAACTGCATTTATTTATTTAATTGTTTGTTTGTTTGTTTTGTACCTGGCACTGAAGCATGCCAGATCCCTTCACAGCGTTTCTTCACCACAGCATCAGGGCACGAGCCTCGCAGAACAGCATGGGAGTGGATGTGGACACTTTCCAGCAGAACAACTTGAGGTCGGATGGAGCTGCACATCCGGGTTTGGATTTTTCAGCTCTCCAAAACGGGGGGAAGTTTGTCTCATTAGAGGAGAAAGCTTGTCTGGGATGCTCAGAGCCGATAGCCACCTCAGCCGCCAGCAATTCATGGGTGCGCGCACAGCGGGATTTATTTCTGGACCGTCTCTGGTAACAGCTTTTTAAATTAAGATCTCAGGGGTCTCGGGTAAGGAGAGAATTTTTTCTGCGAAAAGGAAGATGAATATGTTTGAATGATGATCCACCTCGCCCCCACGTACAAAACAAACGCTCCTCCCACACCGGCTCAAAATTCCCCCTATAACTCATTCCCCTTTTGAAGTAAAATTACTCCTTTGGAGAGTTATCACCTTTGCCTTTGGGCTTAGATTGCGTTAGGGGATCTAGTGACACCTCGCCGATTTTCGGTCGGCGTGGGGAGGCAGGAGCGGCCGGAGCTGCCGCCTGCGGTTGGCCCCCGCGGCAGGAGGGAGGCAGAGCCGCTGCTCGGGGCGCGGGGCCCCTCCGGCCCGGCCTCGGCCCGCCGCGGCCCTGCGCGACCGCCCGGGCGCCCGTCCTCCGCCGCAGGCTGGCGGACAGGCCTCTCCGGCATCGAAAGCGGCAAGGGAGAGCAGGAAAACAGCTGCACGTCGCGGGGAATTCGGTTCACGCCGCTTTGCAGTTTCCAGGCGCTAAGATCTCTTTTTTTCCTAGGCGTCAGGATTAAATGCCAAAACATGTAAAACTAATTGTATCAATGTAATTCCCTTAGTCAGCACACCTCTTGGTTACATTGCTGTTATTCCTTGCCATTTGTAGGTCAGGATCTAATGGATGAGCTTTACGGGCCTGCATATTTCTTTTTGGAGTTCATTAAAGCCTGAAGCAATTGCACCTTAACATTTCCATGCAATTGCAAATTTGACCTCTGGCAACAGGCCTTGCAAATCGATTCATTTCCAAACCGGTTATGATTTGTCGTCTCTGAAAAGTTTTGGCGGGGGGAGTACCTACCCATCTTCAAGCCGTGCACAAATCAGCCAGTGTCAAGACAAAACTCCAAAGCAGGGCTTTGACTGAGTCACAAGGACAAATGGGAATCAGAAGGCAGTTTTGATGCATATTAAAAACAGTTAATTATTTAAGAGTCATCAAATATTTCACGTGCTAAAAATTGACGGCAAAACAGCCAAACGCATCCTGTGTTTAGTTAACACCTAAAATTTGACTTTTACCCTCTGGTACCGAAGCAAAGAAATTCACAGTTAAAGCTACATGTCTAGGCAGCGCTCTATGCTTAACTCACACTGTTTTTACAAGGGGTCTGCGCACAATTAAGTGCCATATGTCCAGGGTAAAAAAGAAAAACAACAACAAAAATAGAAATATCTACTTTTTAAAAAAAATACAGGAATTTAAATCTTGTAGAATATAATACAGAGTAATGACTCGATTTGATTATTGGTTTTCATTTTCCCTGGTACCTCAGATAATGTTCTTTTAAACTATTATAATATGAATTAAAGATTGTTGAGTTTTGTTGCATTTTTTAATCTTCTGAAATGTTTAAAGTTTTCGGAACACCAACTCCTAAATCGATGCTGATGGCATATCTAATGTGAAGCTTGTATATTTAAGGAATTTCATTGGTCAAAAATAATTAAAATTAGATAAGGGTTTTTTTTTAAGTGAAAAGCCCACTTCTGCTGCAGTTCTGATTGCAGGCATTTGTAAGTGCAAATGTGTAAACTGAACAGGAAATTGCATTTATTTTTGTGTATAGCATATCTGAAAATCTGCCCCAACCACAGAACAGAAACAAATTGATAACCACTACAATAATAGGTCATGAGTCTGAAAAGACTCTTGGTCTTAAAAGTCTATTTTATTACTTCTCAGAATTTGCAAAGTTCCAGCTTTCAGCCTCAGGAATTTGTCACATTTTTGGCTGATGGACTTCAGGGGCCTTGGATGCAAGTCTGTGTTCCCTATGTAGGTACTCAAAGAAGATGGTCATCACAGGTGACTTCAGCTAGGGCGATATTAGAGAGGTTTTCCAAAATGTACGTGTAGTCTGATTAAGATTTTATTATTTAGCATAAATAATAAAACATGAGTGAGTGACCTGCATCACTCACTTTCCTCCCAAAGTCCTCTGAGAAGTACTTTACTTCTTATTATACAAAATAATCAGTGACAGTATATGATCGCCTTCCTCAGCATATCTTACTCACTGCCCTTCCTTCGGTTTCTCAGGTCTCAAAGTATAACCCCACAAAAAGCTTCCAAAGATTTTGAGATGTGATGAGAGCTATAGCCAAAAGACAAACCTGCAGCCATATGCCACTTGTGATCTAATGCAATAAAACATATGTGATCATACTATACAGTAAATATCGTAGTTTAAAAGCGCTAGCAATGAATAGATAATAGGAACTTAATAAATGCATATATATATTTATAAAACATTCATTATGTCTGCATTTTCCTATCAAACAAGATCAAAAATTAAAGTTTTTGCCCTTTTTATGTTTGCTCTAGGAGAATAAATCAAGTTTCATATGACTGAGTAAAATAGTTGATCAAGAGAAACTTCCTTTAATGTGTGCTATGACAGCATTACAATTTAGTTGAAAAAGATAAAGGTATGCCTTGGTCCATGTCAGTTTAACTGCAGAGAGATCTGTCCTCCCTGATCCACAGGAGAATTATCAGTACTGTGGCTTTTGTTAAGCCTTTTCATGCAAGATGTCATTTTTCAGGAATGTACAGTAGTTATCTGGTAGTGAATGCAAACAAAGTTATGAAGTCTACAAATTAAAGTAAAGATGAATATCCTGTTCTCTGGTTAATGTAATGTACAACATTCTATACTTCCATATCAAAATTTCATCTATTTTAATATACAATAATTATACCAGATAGGATTTCCATTTCGGACTATGACAAATGTCTTATTGCTACACAATACAGCACTTCATGTAGTCCTCATCATTGTTCGATGACTAAAAGGAAATGAACCTTTCTACCTATTTGGACTTGGGAGGTTCAAAGGCAGTCCTCGTAGTGGCTTTTAAACAAATGCAAAGCAACCCGTAAGTGTGAAAAGGTTGCGTAGAGGGGGTTTCTGACTTGATGTTACAGCACTGAGAACTCAAAACTGTTCCAGCCTGATTTGCTTTTCGTGCTCCTCCTGCTCACATATGAAGTTTTTTCTTATTGTCCTGAGCGGCGAGCTGACTAGGAGAGACCCATAAATATAGAACTGGGTCATTCAGAGGAGCAAAGAAAAACTCCTCTGCAGACCACACTGTCGGCTGGGCCTCCCTTGTCTAAAAGCATCTAGGGTTGCAGTGAATCATTGGCATGGAACAAAGACAAGTCTCCTGAATGCAACTAAAACTAGCTGTACAAGCACAGAAGAGGTAGTGCCCTTTCTGTGCGCACGTTCCAGGTGCACACTGCATGCTCTTGCTTCTGGGAGCTCCTGGCTGCAGATCAGTGGAGATTTGGGTGCGTCTGCAGAGCACCATGCAGTGCCACGAAGTCCTGGCACTGGTCTCCCTTAAGCTCTGGAAGCAGCAAAGCAATCTCAGCATGGCAATCCACTTTGGCTAATTTCCTGGACGCTGTACTGATGCTGCGGATACTGCTATAGAGTACTTCAAGTTTCAGAGCCTACTTGCTCAGAGCTATCTTGGGATCTTCGCATGACACCCTCAGGGGCTTGTACCAGACGTATTTTGCACAAACAAAATCACCTTATTTTGCACATTCTCAATTCTGGATATTTAGCGGAGAGAAAATTTAGTTATGTGAAAACACTAGTGATGTGAGAAGGAGAGTAGTATGCAAATTCCCGTGGTCCGTTTTTGACCCTATTTGACTTAATGTGTGTTCTTTGGTCAGTGGCTTAACTTCAATGCCTCATTATTTATCATTTGTAAAAAGGGTATATCTGCTCTCATCTCCTTCAAAGGGAACATGAGGGACAGCAGAGGGATTTAGAGTCACTTAATAACTGCAAAATAGTGACAATACATGAACGGTGCTAGGAAAGAACAAAATATTACTTTAGTAGGTGAATAGTTTGTGCCCCAAAGCCACGGTGAGCTGTAACTGACCTCTTGTGTCATCTTAGCCTTCTGTGTCCATTGGGCTCTAAATATCATGTGAATAAATAAAGAAATGACAACCAGAGTCATTTTAAATTTAAAAAAAATTCTGACTCACTTTCTTTGGAAGCGAATTCCACAATTTAATCACAACTTGAGCAAAGGGAGCAACCTCCTTTTACTATTTCGCTACCCAATTAGCTCTAATGATGGCATTTTAGAGACTACATGCAGAACGGCAACTCATTCATCTTAAATCATTATTTTGAGTACCTCTAGTACATTTTCTCTCACTCTCTTCCTCTTCAGTGTAAGCCTCCCAATGCTCAGCATCACAAGCATTCTTTCTGAAGGCAATGCAAGCTGGGTGTGGTCTGCCGGACGTGGCCGTGACGCTGGCCCCTCAAGAGAAAGCACCAAGTCACAAAGAAAAGTCAAGTTCTTGTTCCCATCACTTAAGGAAATGACTCATTCCTTTTCATGTCACTAGCTAAAACTGAAGGGATTGTGATTGGAGGGGTGAATTTCTGAGTACCCTCTCTTGCCAGTACACAGCATTTCTATGTCTTTCTTCTTTATTAACAGCAACTAAATGAACCTCAAAAATAATCTAGACTGAATGGCAGCAAAACAAACTAAAATTAGTAACAGCATACGCATTGCCTAGGGCAGCACAGAACTGATAGCTGATGTGATGGTGACAGACAAATCCTTATTCCCATTCTAAATTCTGTCTACTAAATAAATAAGTAATGTCATCAATATCATTTTCAGCATTGCATTCAACTCCTGCAACTTTTACACTATTATTGTATTGCCTTTGACTAACTCAACTGGCATTATTTGGTACCTGGGCTGATTCAGAAGTAGTATTGCAGGCAATAAACTCATGGCAATGAGCTCACTGGGATCAGATGGTTCAAAGAGTTTGATGTATAAGGAAAAAGCAAGTGCTATCAAACTCATGGTGACTGTTCTTATATCTGTTCTTAGTAGAGATCCAGTGCTTACCCTATCTCTTATTCTTCTGTACCAACCTTTTGAAGCGTAGAAATGCTTTCTGGCTTTTCCTCCTCTATCTCCTTATTTCTCTTCTGTTTTTATCGCAGCTGCCCTGTTAAAAGAGGAAAAATTTGTATCTGAATAGCAACCTATCTGTACAGAAAGATAAACAACAAACAAAATGCAACAGGGCATGTCAGAAATAGCTAGAAAACCTGTTAAAAAAGACATCTGAATCTAGGGAAAGTTACTTGAACCTTTCATATTTTTTAGGCAGATAAGCAGCGTTGTCCCATTCGGAGATCTGTGTTGGAGTCCTCAGTGACTGAAACCCTGTTTTCTCTTTGTATTCACTGGAAACCCCAGCGCACTTTTTGGAAGAACAGGAGTTGAATCTCAAGCGTTTAACACAGTATGTTTCTCCCGTTAATATGAAAAATGCTGCTTGCCACCTGACAAGTGCCTATACCACTGACTGGTTTCAATACCATTTGTGAATCATCCCCTATTGTCCTAGAATGAGAAGTGCTATATATTATATGACTTGCTGTTAGTACTTTATATTTTTAGCAACTTTTTTCAGTATTTATCCATTTAACTTCTCTTCTGACACCACTGCTTTTCTCTGGTGTCATGCTTGTCATTGTCAGCACTATTCACCCCAGCTTTGTTCACCAAGGAACAGAGGACAGAGCCTAGAGCAGATCTTGCAGCTCGGTCATGCTCTTGCCTGCTCACTATCTATCAGGATGCAGTTTCTGGATCCCATCCCTGGATATACATACCTCTAAGACTCCTTTGATATAAGTAGGTTTCAGAACAGTCTCACTGGAGCACTTCTTTATTATAGATTCCTTCTCTGAACCCCTTTCTGGAACTGCTGTGTCCTAGTGAGGTGTCCTGAACCCCCAAAACTAGCTTTTGAGGTTTTAAGGTATTGCAGAACTTCCTGTCCCAGAGCTGGGGTCTTACACAAAGTTGACCTTGGAACGGTATCTTTTTGTGAAAAAGAAATAGTCAAAATAAATAGAAAAAACTTCCAGAAAGTAATTTAAATCCAGCACATGCATTGTAGCATACTTAAAAAAAAGGTCTGATCGCCATGCAGATACACAAACTCACCTTCCTTTGGAGATTCCTTATACAGTCCTCCTGTATTTAGATATTAACTGGGTCATCTATGATGGAAAGGCAAGGAGTGAATAGGCTCAGATCTGAAGCTCATATCATCTAAAATCTGACTTTCTTGGTCAGCCTCAACAGGTGATCGTTACATTGCCTGGGTATTAACTTGGCAACATGGGTTTTTATTGTGGTCCAGAGGTGTTTCCGATACAGCTGTCATTTAACTAGGATATCATCAAGGTTTGATGACAGATACATCTATGATGTATATTCATAGCATTCATTAAATGAAAAAGAACTCATCAGCTGTGTACAGATTGATTTTCCAGATTATCAAGATTTTCAGAAAAGGCTAAAAAGCTCAAAGGTCTTCAGTCCATGGTGCCTCAAATGGGATTATCGAAAAGGGTCTGGCTGGTGTCCAGAAGTTTTTGAGTACGCAAGGTTTTGAAGCTTTATAACAAAACACTTACTGGAAGATCCCTTTGGGCTATAAGTAGGCTACATGGCATTAGGAGAATCTAAGAGCAATATTAAACCCCACTGTAAAAATGTGAAGGTCTTCATCTAGACTTAGTATTCAGCAGAATACAAATATCAAATTTCAGTCATAGAAGTACTCAGCTAGAGTCCAGGGTGTTGTTAAAGGCCTAGGATAAAAATACGTGTATACATAAAAATATATATCTTCTACATCACTTTGCACGGGTGTTCTGGATCACTTTTTATGTAAAGACCCAAAAGGAAATTCATAAAGAGGGACAAGGAGTTGATAATAATAAAATACTAAAAACCACCAGAGCGTATACCTCGTGAGAGGTAAGTGGGAGAGGGTAGCCAGTGGGTGAATCATAGGATCAATTGATTTTAGGACTACATGAAAACTCCACTTAAAAAATTATGCTACAGGAGACATCCAAGTTTCAATTGCTTGTACCCTGCACTTTGAGATAAAGGAATACTTCCAGATAAAAGAGTTTAGTTCCCAGTTGCACACTGAAATGATGCTTTCACTAATGCTGTTTTCACTAATATCGTCCTTGGGTTCTATAAGCTTGTCTATACCTGCTTGGTCCCAGAAAAATAAGTTTTGGGTCTTATTTGTTTAATGTAAAGGCAAATTAAAGGGATCTAAAAACAATGAAATCAACAAGAAAGAGATTAATATGGAGACCAGTCTGAAATTACTATGCCGACACAAACACAAGGATGTCCATATGTTTCAGTTAAGAATATTATCATCTCAAGACAATGATGTATTAAATAACGTAGATTTTTGTAAACCTTCATGTTACTAAACTGCTTAATACTGGAAAGTCACACTGATAAAGCAATTTTATCATGCCTTAATTCAATTTTACGGATGTATCCAGATGGATAAGAGTGAGGGAATAAAACCATGCTATGAGGATGTCATCACTGTGAATCATACACGGATTTCCCCAGAAACCAGGGGCTTGGAGGGGGTCAGTTGTCTTTGAAGTACTGTCCTGACCCTTCCCCAGTAGTAGCCCTGGTCAAAAAAAAAGTCATAACAGTGAGAAGTACCAAAGATCGAACTGATATCAAGATAATAAATGAACTACTGCCTCTCCATAGATGGCATGTTCATGGATCCCAGGGATCTCAGAGGTATTTGCAATCACATCCAGATTGCCCTCTCTATTCAAATGGAAATCGGTGGATAAAATACACAGGGTTTAGGATTTTTTCTTTTGCTAATGAAAAAAGTAAGTTCAATCTACTGCTCTCCTTGCTCTACTTCTGGAGGGGAAAGGAAATACCCAACTTTTCTAGATCTTACGCTATTACTGACAGCATTCCAAGCTGGGAATGTTAAGAATGCTAAAAAGAAGGGTGGTGGACACTTTTTCATTTCAATGATTTTAAGATATCTTGATCAATGTTTATTTGCCTTAGTTTCCCCTAGCAGAGGGTCCAGGTTACATGGACAGGTCAATGAAACACTTTAATAAGGATTTAGAAATAGAAGTCCCAAGCCGTTTTATTGGCCAACAACAAAAACAAACTGCAACTGTTTTGATATTTAGGACAGTTGTATGGATACCAAGGATATTTAAGGTGAACTTCAAAAAATGTCTTTGTCTGCTGGTGAAATAAAAGGATCTTTCCTGTCTTTGTGTTATATTTTATTACAATGTATGGTTACTCCTCCTTAACAGATCTCTTAGACAGGAGCAAGAGCTATTGTCAGATTAAGTAGAGCCCTATGTCCGTAGCATGGACCCATATAATGAAGGGAGTCATGCACATGGGAGGGTGAATGGATACCCTAAAGAAGAAAAAGAGAGCTAGAGAAGAACTGCTGAGCTGAAAATACAGGACTCTCTTCATCAGCTGAAGTACTGTGCTGGTTCAGAGTGGAGAATTTCACTTGGCATTCGGGCAGAAGCGTGCTCAGTTTCATGCTTCTGAGCCTGGATCAGAGGAGAGTTATGCAACGGTCTATAGCAATAGGCTACTCCTTGGCAGTTTTAATCTGTAGGTTTTCATACGCTGTCAGGAAAGCTTGTGCACTGTACAGATTGCATGTCAGGTCTGCACATCTCAGAGGGCTCCAATGGGAAATTGAGCATGACCGATGCACTCTGTAGAACCACTGGACAAAAATGGGGCCCGGGACAGTATAGTGCACATCTCATAGCCCTCCTTTTAGGGCACAGTAGTTTTTATAACTTAACCCCACAGACAGGCATGAGCTGAGAACCTTTCAGCCTCCAAAGCAAGCACTGTGTGCAGGCGTAGTTCCTTGTCAAGGATTTGGCCCTGTCTAAGCCATGCTTATTATTAAGCCGTCTTCTTCCCATTAACTTGTGATGAAAATTACCCTTCTGAGTTTGAATGGCAGAACAGCATTAAGAGTATGTGCCTTTTTTTAAACCAACCAAACAGAAAATTCACAATGAGGATGATCTTGTAATTACACACATGTCAGAACAGAAAGCATGATAGTTTGCTCAGATTTCCTTGAACATTTCTTTAGAAGAATTTGGGAGGAGAAAGGGAGGGAAGAGTTTATTGTAAATCAACTTTGGCATGAAACTTTTGTAAAAAGGCACCCAACAGGCATTACAGTCTTTGTTCTGTGTTTTTGGTACATATAAAGCCTTGACAACCTGCTATTCTATGATTGATGCACTTATTTCTTCTAAAGTATCACTAACCAAGCATATCATTTTTATATAGTAAATGTATATTCAATTTCCTACCACTTGACTGCTAAACAGTCTCAGTAGTAAAACAAATATATACCATTGCAGTATTCTGTTAAGGGGGACAAACTGAAAACCTTAGGAAGCTTCTCATTCACGTTCCCTTTGTTTTTTGTAGTGATGAAATCACAGCAGGGGCACATGCTAAATACCCATATTTTTTAAAAGCTATATTGTCACTGGATGCAGTCTGCAACTACAGCAGACTCTATACAGTGTTAATAGGAATATTATGATTCATATATTCTTGCACAATAAGACCGAATGACATATCAGGTTTGCAGGCTCTCCTGACAAGGTATGAGGTATTTATCTGGGTTTTTATACCACACTCTTATCAGCCTAGTATCTGAACGACTATTGACATCATTATCATTCATATATTCATAAAATGTGCAGGGGTCTTCCAGGTACAATCTACAGAGTATGAAGTTGCTCTTTCATAGTGTGAAAGAAAATACAAACTGAAGATAAAGAATTCGGACTCCTGTTGGCTTAGTATTGGATCACTGGCACTCTTGGACCGAGTGTGAGGGTAATGGATCTGCTAAAATTCGTGTATGTTTATGATGTACGAGGCATTTCAGCTGACATTGAATCAGGTCAGTGGGTCCATCGGACAGGATGCAATGTCAATGGAACTGTTATGTGTTATTGATGTCAGTCACAGAATAGATAAAAACATTAGCAAAATAGCTTCCGTTGCCATTTCTTTTTTTTTTCTTTTTATAAATGACAAAAGGCTCCAGTCCATATTAAACACAAAATGCCTCCAAAGTTTCTGATTCTCAAACAGTTTTAACTTGGATTGGAGCAAATGTAGGAAAAGACAAACCTCCACCAGAAAAATATTTAAATAAAAAACAAAACACCGGCTTGACTTGTTTCAACCATATTTTCAAGTGTGGAATGAGTTTTGCCTACAAAAGAGGAACATGCTCACTCAAGGCCCTATCCTGTGAATTGTCAGACATATGAGTAGTTTTACTCACTAAAGCTACATTTTTGCTTACCTCTATGTTATTAATGCATCCTATACCGTTGAATTTTAAAAGTCTAATTATTATTTACACTTAAAACAACTTTGCACTGCCCTATCCATGGCATTAAAGCCCATTACCAGCACTTATTCGCACTGCCAAAGGTACAAAAAGACCTTCATGCATATGCTTATGGACTATGCATATGCTTAAAATAAATGGAAATATAAAAATTCACTTAAAAGATTTCAGTTTGGGTTATTTCTACACTACGTAAGCCTAGGTATTTCATACAGGTATGCTGAGTTGCTCCCTAGTGATACATACCACTTGGGCTCTTACTACAATTGAACCATTCCTAAATTAGAAGCCTTATACCCCCTAAATAGGTAGTAAAAATTGAGTTGCATGTGAAATGCTATGTAAAAATTACCGACAAGTATAAATATTTATAGGATTTAACACTTTCTGAGGAGGGAAATAACTGCTGTAGGGCTGACCGCGCAAGGACTATGCACAGTTTCTGACTCACTTTGAGTCCCTGGTTCTCCAGATCACTTTAGCAACAGTTTAAAACTTTAAGCATGCAAGTAACACCATTAATTTCAATAGGGCTGTGCATGCCTAAAGATAAGCACTTAAGTGCTTTACAGCGTCAAAGCACGAATCATATACTTGCATTGCCAATTATCTCCATAAAGGGATAGGGAAACATGCATTTACCCAGTTTGCATACTCAAAGCTATTTTGTGTGTGTAGCTTTGGAAGGCTCATCTGAAACTTACATCTTTGCACCTGCACCTGCGGAAGATAGAGTTTTGTTCAGAACAAAACTTGGGAGAATACAAAATACAGTTTTAGTAAAGTGTGTTTTCTCAAAGAAATACAATAAGGCTAAAGGCAACGCACTCAACACTGATGTGGCTCTTTGCTTCCTCCTCTCTGATGTATGATTTGGCTGACCCTTGCTATTCTACAGATTTATCTCATTGCTTTACTGTGGCATTCAGAATACTCCATGGCAATTTGTCAATGGTGGGCACAGCAGAAATAGGGCAACTGATATTAACCATCTGAGTTCTTGCTGGTAAGACCACTGGAATCACCTCTGAAGCTTCAGGAATTTACAAAGTAAGGAGTCTTATTAATGATCTGATACACAATCTGGTTGATGCTTTGTTAACTTTCATGATGATCCCTTTTTTACTTTTCTTGCTCCTATGCTCTGCAACTTATCTTCACTTCCTAGTGCTTTGTTTTGAACCAGGAATGCTTATAGGGTCATTAAAACTTTAATTTGTAAACTGAAAGTGTTGGCAAAGATAGGCTACTGCTATATATAAGTGTTATCTTGAGAAGTGAAGGCACAGTAAAAATCTCTCCCTCCTTTCCCCCAAAAGAGATACCACTAATTAGTGATTCTTTGATCCTACCATCTCTGAACAGAGAATACCACAAGGAAGGTCATAAGCCCCCCAGCAGAAGTATTCAACCTCTTACATGTAAAGCAAGGTTCACAAAGTGGACTAGGTTTTACAAAATATTGTCAGCTGTGATTTCTTTGAATGATTCCTTTACCCATACTGGCGAGACCAGTTATTTCTTCATTTGGTGTCAAATGTGCAATTTTTCACTAGTTCAGAAACAGAAATAAAAATCAGTTCTCTGGATTCAACAGACACATGGCAGGGGGTGCAATGTGCTTGCTCAGTTCATGGCAGCCAGCTCGGCACTTCAGGACGTACTCAACGCGATTCGAAGAACACAATGGTGCCGGTAAAGTGAAAGGTGTGATTTTTGTTCTTGTGCCATGCTGCTAACAACATAGTAGCTGAATGAAATGACAATGGGTAATTCACCCAAATGTGTCCAAGACTGAGTCCCAGGTGGACAAGAAAGTGGAATTTGCTTTCGCCTCCCCTTCTGCAGACATCCCGCGGACCGGCATCGAGCCGCAGCAGCTGCAGAAGGACAGGGCTCTTCCCTGCTCCCCGGTTGTTACAGATGTTCTGCACTGTAAGCTGTCAATTTAGGGAATTTCACATGTACTTTCTTCATGAATATATACCTCGTTATTAACAAAGACTGAAAACTATTTGTTCCCTTTTCCAGGTCTTTACTTCCCTGATAGCAAGTGGCTGTTACAGTTAATCTAAAGAAATTCCTCCTAGGCTCTCTGTTCAGTGTTTCCTCCTCTTCACAAACCAAACTATCTCGCGTTGTAAAACAGATAACTGAAAGTTTTTACGACCAGGTTTTAAAATATTTTTAAACTTCCCCCTCCCCCCTAAGCCTTTTGATGTAAGGAGAAAATCTCATGCAGTGCCTACCCTTATCTCCCCAAGAGAAAACAAAGAGACTTGAAGGAAAATGTCTTCTGCAGAGAGTGCCTTTTCTGCACTGCTCTCCCTACTGTGTGCCAAATAATGGCATCTGTTCCTGCTGTTCTTTAGTTCCCCCATCCAGTGTGTTTTCAACTTCCTGTGGAAATTTGTGGTTCTTAAATCCAAAGGTCATGTTTAACACTTAAGTTCAGTTTGGAAGGATTTGGATTTGTTTCTCTTCAATTTTTTCCAGCCCTCCTTTGAAAATTCACAAAAGGTTTTCATTTGGTCTTTGCATTGTGTGCATTTTACACACTTCAGCATGTATCTCTGCAATTCTGGCTAATACTCCAGGAAATATCCATGCATGTATCGATAAGCATTAAAGCATTTCTACTTCCTTGCCTTCTGGTGAGGTTCAATACACCATTAGCAGCACAAGCTCTTCTCACGCTGTCCTCACTGTATGATCAGTGTGTAGCGTACAGGAAGTCCCTCCATCAGGTCTAAAGGAAAATTCAAGCTACATGTAAACTAAGCCAGGCTTCTTCGAAGCAAAGACCATTATTGTAAATAGTCAAAATTCTACTGAATTATGTAGGATGGTTTTGTGCAAGAGGACCTGAACTCAGATCACCAAATTCATTTTTCTTATTGCTTCAGGTTGGTCTGAAACTGTAGCTAAAACGCCCGTGCTCTGTCCAGTAAGCTAGTCAGCCCATCTGTTTGCTGACTTTGTGCATTTTACAGTGGGCAGCCTGAGATGGTTTGACTATTAATATATGATAGGCCTCCACTTACTCAATATTTTCCATAAAATACAATTAAAAAATGAATATTTCCCAGCTAAAAAGGTGCACTGAGAGTTGGTGAGGAATAATTTAAAAGAGAAAGACAGAGAATTAAAGGCAAATAAATACATAAATTTTTGTAAGGGTTGAAAAGTAATGTCAAGACCTTCATTGTTCCTTTTCTAACCCTGAGAAAAATGGTTCATGCATGTTGCTAAACATTCATTTTGGTGCCAGGGAACCGGCCTACTGAACAGAGCCCTGGGCAAGAGCTCAGAGAGCCGGACTCAGGCTGTGCCCCTGGAGCAGCCAGCAGTCCTGAGGTTCCACTTCCCTATCTGAAAAATCATCCTTCGGATACTGCCTTAGAGATAACAGGACGAGAAGTCCCAAGAGAGTGGTAAGGTTTTAATGATGTAATTTTAAAAATGGGGCTAAAGAGGAATATGTCTTAGTTATGTTCCTTTTCGAAGAGGAATGACCCTCACCAGCCCAAGACTCTGCTCTGGCTGCCACAGTTTTCTCTGCCCTTGTTTTATAGTGTAGGCAGACGGCTTCAGGTCCCCACCTCAAGGCCACACACCCTGTGGATCTGGGATGATGTCTCGTGTTTGGTCTAAGAATCAGATGCTACTTCTGGTCTGAAGACATTCATTCTCAATTGTATACATGCTTCAATAAGATTTTAAGGCACATTTGTTAGGGATTATAAAGCACTTAAAGACGTATCAAGTGGAAGGGTCAGTATAAGATCAGTGTGCATTGAGCTATGGTGTGTTGCATTATGTGTGTGCTTCAATCTGCTACTGGAAATCAGATGTGTCATACAAATCCAGCCTATTTTATGAACAATTGTAGATATTTTTGAATATTGTCATCAATGTTTAAAGATTTTCACAAAGATTTCAAGAAACAGATTTTTTAAAGCCTTCCAATTGCTATCAAAAATTCAAATTCTGTTAGAGAATTGAAATGTCCTATCCCAATCTAAAATTAATAAGTGCAAAAAGAACACTCACATCTTTCTTTTGTAATACATGCAGAGGATGGTATGAATTTGCTACCTGTAAGGTGTATTGAATTTTTAATCATCTATATATTTATGGTAAAGAGTAACACATTACTTATAGCACACAAAAGCTTATGGCATACGATTATCCTTAATTAATGGGTAAGTGCAAAGCTTTATTATTCAATGAAACTGATTTATTATCTTAATTCTCTGATGTTCTGCTTCATGTTTCCATTGAAACCATTGTTTGCTCCATGGTAACCAGCCACCACCATATGTACGTGATCTTTTTTATGACCTATACGTAATTAGATTTTATTGTTTTCTTAAAGCTAAAGTGTAGCTTGTCCAGTTATAGTTTCCAATACCTATGAATGAGGGATAGGTCACTTACTGCTTTGTCTCTGTAATAATCAGGTTATGTTTTTGTGTATTATTATCATTCTGTGTCTATTTTCTGCTCAACGCTCCTGCATGCCTCCCTCTCCTTCCTTCCCCAGTGTGACAGTACACTTGCCTACCTGTCCCCTGTCTCCTCCGCTCCGCACAGCTAGTTAACTGAAGGGAAGTGAAAAGAGCTGAAAGCTGGTAGGTGTCGGAGCTGCCTAGTAGAGAGATCCCCAGCTAATTGCTAGTCCTAACAGGCACAATTAGCCGCTACAAGCCCTTTGAGATGGCCCTGGGCTTCTCTCAGGTAACAGCCATCACTAGATAAAGGCTGAAATACTCTCCATTTAGAGAGACACTTGCAGACAGGGATGTCACAGGCTGCCAATTATGCTCTGCCTGTACACAGTCACTTCCAAGAGCCAGACAAGACACATACACCTGAAGTTAAAGGCACAAGATGTGTACTATTTTGAACTACACAAGTGTGGGGCATGTGATGGTATAACCCTTTTCAAATTGGGTTGTGTCATCTTTTCAATTATCAGTTCTTGACCAGTTCCTGATGCAGGTTTTTGGGTTTTGGGGTTTTTTAGGTTTTTTTTTTTAAGTTTACCTCATATAGTAAGTCCTGCAAAAGCCCGTGGGAGAGTGCCATATGTTTTATTTGCTGTGCATGATGTTAGTTTAAGTAAAGTTCAGCCATCACCGCACAGACAAACATGGCTTAATAGGCCTTTTCTAACAACCAGTGGTGCTCTACACTGTTTTGAGTGCAATCCGTTAGTTAGCAGCAGAGGAGGAGGGACAGATTAAAATATCTCAGATCTCCTTTTGAAAATAGTAAACGCCTCACACCTCCTTATGCATAAGTAAACAAATAACCTGCTCTGAACACCTCTGGCAGTGGTGCACTAGCCTTGATGTCACATCTAGATCTACCTCTTCAAAATATTGGAGTGGCTACAGGTCTCTTACTGACAGATGACAACAACCATTACTGCCACCTCACTGGTAGATCCAGACACTTAGAGTTACCGGGTTGCTGTGGGAGCCAGGAAGGGTATAGGGAGCCATACCACTCAGTCTCTGTTCCTAGTTGCCACAAAACTGGACCCTGGACCTTCTCCCTCCTCTCTTGGTCCACATGGTTACGGCAGCTCCTCATTCAAAACGTATCGAATATGCCTCTTTTGGCTCTCTTTTCCATACAACAAGGATGACAAACTTCAGCACCCAATGCACAAACTGGTAGTGAATCTTAACCAAAGCAAACCAAATATTTTGGTCTAGCGATGGGTAACAAATTTGTAGACATAACCCGCCAATGCATCTCATGCTAGCAAACCTCCTCCTGTAGAGTGCTAAAGCTCCCAAAAGCCCGCATCAGGTTTTCACAATTCTTAGAAGGAAATGGCTAGTTTCAGGTGGCTACTGCAAAGTGTGCCACCAGTGATAGCATCCTACAGAAAAACATTATAGCTCAGTGCATACATACTCACACATTTCACAGATGCAGTCAGAGTAGCAAGATCCAGATCCAAGTTATGGTCACAGTGTTAACTTACTATTTCCAAGGTACTTATAAAGCATAAAGTCAGGCCTAAATTTTCATATATTGTTAATCTAAATTAGTCATCCACTTCCATGCTTGTTTACCCATTTAAAAAGATATTCTGAAAAGATATTCAGAAAAACTGAGTACTCACAATTTCCTCTGACGGAAACTTCTTATTTGGTTGCTCTGAGAATTAAAATGACTTCATTGCTTACCTTCAGAAACTCGAAATTTGAAGCAACAAGAATGCTTCTTTGAAATCAAAAGGCATCCTTCTCAGTTTTCCTTGTCTTCATGGAATTGTACCAGTAAACAGTCCTTTTCTGAAGACCTCTGTGGTCTAATTTTTGGTCAGTTGATACCATCAGTCCTTTGCATCAAGGAGGATTTCTGCTTTCAGGGCTATGCTGCAATGAAGGCAAAAAGGACATCTCTCAGTTTGAAAAGATCATGTTGCTTGCTTTCTAATATACTTCACTTTCTTAAGAAAAACAGGAAAGAAACATTTGGGAATTCCTATCTTTTTTTTTTTTTACTAGCATCTTGAAGACCATCTTCCAAATCCTATAACTTCTAGTGAAGCAGGTTCAGAAGATAGCTTCCCCAGTTCTAACTGATATCACGTGGGGGTTGCTCTTTCTATTTAAAAAATCAAAATCAATATACTAAATATAAATTTCTGTTTTTAAAACCCAGTTTAAATTTTCCCAATATCTTTGAGACCCTAAAATGGAAAGTGTGAGAAGTGTAAGAAGTATGTAATTGCTAATTATGGAATGGTTAAATTCCCTTAAACGATAAAAATTACTTGACACAGTTAGTTTCACCTTCCTACAATTAAAAATGGAGTCCCAAATCAAGACTTGCAGGTTTACCAATGCCTGTCTACCTACTGACATGGAAGGAAGGGAAGACAACTGAATGGGTTAGCAATATATAAATATCATTATCTGCATTTATTCTTGTCTCATAATATTCTACTGATCTTTCTTGTGATAGATTTGTGAAACAGGTTCCAGCTTCCAGGCAAAAGGATCCAGGAAACTTGCACTTACATTATCATAGTGTTCCTATGAGAGTCCAGATACTTGTCGTTATTTTGTTGTTTGTTTGCTGCAAACGCATATTTATCTTCCTTATTAAAGGATGAACATCTCTGAAATACATGCAAAAGCAGCATGCTAATATTTGATTGCAAACCAAGTGACGATCAGGAAACTAAAAGGAAAGAATGAGTGCTCTATTATTAAACCAGCAAAATAAATAGTTATACATTTTTTTTCCTTTTTACAGATACATTTGCAACCAAATTAGTAACAAGATCTTCTCCACTATAAATAAAAAAGGCTTGCACTTACCTATTAATTAAGAATAATGGAATGCCATAAGCTTTTGTGTGTTAGTGGTACTGTAATTTGTTACTCTTCACTACAATAAATATATAGCTGATTAAAAATGCAGTGTAGCTTACATATATTAAATTCATACAGCATTGTGTATTGATTCACTTTACTCACCCTGGTAAGTCCACCAAATTCAAGGGGAGTAAGATTTGGCCCTGATTCCTTTTGGAAGCATAAGGTTTAGATTTGTAATTCTTCAACAGGCTTGGAAACAAAACTGGAAGAAGATGCTTTTCTTCACCCAGAAGCAAGGCACCCCTGTCCTATTCCTAGCATCTCCTAGTGGTTACAGTACACTAACCCCACTGAACGTTCACTGCTGCAGGTATCCAAATGCCAGCGTCATGCAGGGAGCCCACATCCCAGCTGCGCGACTCTAGACGGACACACAGAAGTTTGGCATTGCAAAGCTACGTACTGCAGCTCCCGGCTCCTTCTGTGGATTTAATTTCCGGTTATTTTGAAGGTAAACGTTTAAGGGCAGGCATGCCAGATGTATCTACAACATACAATTTCTGAGTTTAAAGGCCGCAGATTTCCCAGGCTGACCCCCTGTACATCAGAAAGCCATTTCACCCAGGTACCTATATATTACTTAATATGTACTCCCAAACTTGGGCTGACTTAAAGCATGTTAATTCTCAAGGGCTTTGTGCGGCATTGCAAGCTTTGGGATCTTCTACAGATTGAAGAATTAGGTGTCACTCACTAAAAGGGTTATTCCATCAGAGTAAAAAGCCTTTTCATGGTGACCACTCTGGAGATCAGAAAGAAACATTTACATGGGTAATTTAAAATAGATGCATTTTAAATTCACCCTGATCTAAATTTGGCAGTAGTTTAAAGCATTATGCCATTGGACCTGTTTAGGCCTATTCAATATATTCACATGGTTCAAACTTTTCATAAAGTGAATGTTTATTTTAAAAAGTTAAAGTTCTCACCTATGTGGCAAAGAGAAACCGCTATACATCACCTTGCTATAAATGATTTTTACTGGGCTTTTGTGCCTACAAAAACAAATTCTTACAACAGCAACTGTGAGAAACTGATTTTTTCACCCTTCCTGTAGCCTCTTTCGTCTAATTAGGGTCAATTATCACTTTGTGCATGTTAACATTAGCTATTTAATTGCTAATAATCTTAGCAGATGAGAAGGAGAAGTGAAGAGTTGGTTCTTCCAAAAGGAATCAGCATTGGCTTCCTGAGGGAAATGTGGAAGGGAAAAGTAAAGAAAATGGCACCAGAATCAGGGAAAAGATGGTTAAAGAAGAAAACAAAGAGCAAAAAATATATAGTATCATCACACTGAGTGACAACAAATGTAACAATCCTACACTTGAAGAATAAACAGTGTTAATGACCAGAAACTTATTTACCACCTAAATCCATATTCTTCTAGCTTTGATCTTTTTGCAGACTTCTCACTATCATCTGTGGGAGTACTGCTGTGGATTGAGCATAACGTGGAGTTCTAAAAGGGACCGTGAACTGTCACTGTTATCAGAATCTGGCTTTCTATACATGATAAATTTGACTGCCCTGACAATCACAGACATATTCACTACCGCGGACAGCAGAGGACCATACCATCAAGCCAAGTAGCTTTCAGAACAACATTATATTATAGGCAGTGCCTAACACAGAAAGTGAAGTCAAATACCATATGCAACTGAAATTAGTGTAGAAATGTTAGGCAGGCAAAAAACCCCAAGAATTTAGGATAAAGCTAAGACAACAGATTTAATTTCTTTCTTTATAAAAATCAATCATGTATCTTTAAGCGTCAAAATGCCAGTTATATATACTAACCATAAGCTGGTACCAATAACAAACAGTGTCTGACAACAGCACGATGGAGCGTTTGTCCATTACAAACTCCGAAAGAAGAGTGATACCTACCTATTCTCCAGCTATATTTCCTGCTCTTGCACTTAAAGGGTTTAAGTATTGGCCATTCTAGATACAGTGTAGTTTGTGACATCCGATAAGATCTTAAACCAAAATAGTAGGGCTGTAGGCCATAAAGTAAGATATCAGAAAATAGACAGCCAAGGAGATAAATTTTGTGAATCCACCTGACCAATCCAGCAGGGCAGAACCACATGAAACAGGCATGTAAAATATCTGTTTCTTGATGGGCCTGGCAGATGTGATGCCAGAAATAATTCTACTCTGATTTATTTTCATAGCTTTATCTAGTTCCCTATATTAAACTGACAATCCTAAAATAATTTTAGGGCCATTTATTTTTATGTCTACAAACAGTAGAGTTATCCAAATGTTAAAAGCCTATGTTCATATGTCCATAAAAGCACTGTTGATTAGATTGTAGTATTTCAGTTTTTCATTATCAACACTGACACTTTTGGAAAAAATTGAGCACGATATAGTTCTGTACACATTTCAGTGTTTTTAACCATTTGGTCAGTAACGCGTACATCGAGTAGACACCATAACAAAATAGGAATACATTAAACACATCTGGAAGCACTTCGTAGCTGACTTCTGTTTATGAAAACGTCTGCACATAATTTCATCATTCACTTTAATTCAGTCACATGCTGCAGTCAATGGAGTCAGATAACACAGTGCAATGCAATTCAAGCACCGATCTCTCCTTGTCTGTTGAACACCATACTTTATCTGTTACCCACACTTGTTGTCACTTTGAGTCCACAACGTGGCATTGGATCTGCCGCAGGAGTGCTGGACACAGCTGAGTCAGCGCGGGATGTTGCAATATTCACCTTTTGCAATGGCATTATTCTGTACGTCAGATACCCTGTTTCACAGGTAGTAACAGCAGCGCTAGCAGCGCTAAGTAAGCAAGCAAGCAGCTTGACCAGAAATTGTAAAGGGAAATCAGATCTCACTTTGTTTTCAGTAAACTGCAGGATGCCTGTATGTGGCAGCTGTTTATCTCTTTTTACCTTGCATTGCTTGATCTGAACCACTGCTTTGTACGTACTCTAGGATGAGAAGCTCACAGGTATAGTCACTTTCATACGGTGTATTTCTCAGTTTCAGCCATAAATGGTACATTTGCAGCAATAACACAGGCAATAGCAGTAGACACGGCAAAAAGAGAACTATCATGGTATGACTGATAACATACCCAGCACAATCTTGATCTCAGAGGATGTGTATTTTAAAAATTAATGTACTTTACCTTATCTACTGGTGTCTCTTTACTAATGCTGACTAAATTCCATGAATAGGCCATAAAAGGATGGTGAGTAGGCATGCAGCAACGCACAGCCAATCTTCCCTCTCCTTTTTAAGAACCATGTTCACCCGCTGTCAAACCATGGCTTAAATGATTAGCACAACAGACATTTAATAGCTAAAAAACAATAGCTAGAACGTTTAATCTTCATCCATCTGTATTGTTGAAATCAAAACCAAAACTCCAGCAAAATGTCACAAGTCACCATTACAGTGACACTTGTAAGGACACTGTTGATTACCCTATTTATGACTGGTAGCTGTGCCTCAGTAACACATTTCCACTCTTTCCTTTAACTTGTTCAATTATCAACCAACCTAATACAGGCTGATTCATAAACACAAGCCCCTTCCTTGTTTAAAATATGAAGAGACGTCCTTTGACAGTAACTAGAGATTCAGTTAAGATTCAGCATAACAGAAGAGGTTTCCAAATTGTCTTCTACCCAATGATCTGAAAATACTTTATAAACAGTACATTATTTTAGCTTCACTACAACAATTCAGGCAACTAAATAAAGGTATCCCTTTTACAAGTTGAGGAAACCAAAGCACAGAAAGAATAAATATCTATTACAAAAAATTGCAAGGTTTCTATTTCACCACTAGAAACAAATATAGTTTTCTTGTATTCCAAGTCTATGTTTTAAATATCAGCTCTATAGACTTGCCGTTTTCCTCTGCTTTGTTGGAGAAAATGGAATATTTAGGGATAATTTCATCCAAAAAAGCCACAATATGAAAGAGAGTATGGTGAGTTTTTAAACAGAACAGCATCTCTTACACTTTGAATAGCTGGCCAGCTCAGCTGGAGGGGATGAAATCAAGTTCGACCATTTCGTTTAGGGGATATTCGCTGCATTGAAACATCTGCCACCTGCTCTTGGTTTCTGTCACTCTGTGACTGGGTAAGTGCTGCTGGCTTCAGCCTATGGTTACCCTGAGAGAGCAAAAATATTGTTTTCAAAAAATAAACTTCAAATCATTCTTTCTTAGTCTAGTTTGTCACTTAGCACATTGGTGCTTTATAATTAAGGCAGATGGACCCCAGCAAATGCGTGTGTAATAGGATGGGTCTCATATAAGGCTAGAAGGGACAGAACTATTCACATCTACTTCACCTTCTTTAAGCCCAAACAGAAGTTATTTTGTAAATGAAGATGCCACAAGATACCATACATGGAAGACCCTCGCTAGTCTGCACGGACAACTGGATGTAGACAGGTCAACAAGCTCAGCAAGCGATGGACTAAATCCCGTGATGCCAACTAATACCGAGGGCATCCTGTACTCTACCGTGACCCCTCAGCAGAGCCTTTCCGAACGGCTGCCGCAGCGCTAAGCAGAGGAACCCCACTGCCCAGGGTGGTGGCAGGCGAGAAATGGGACAACCTCGCTTCCGCCTCCCCAAGGGCCCTGTGCCATGTGTCGCCGCAGGAAGATAACATTAACACTCGATGCAAATCAGCCGAGGGAGCCACGGCGTCTGCTCCCCTGCTCTAGCAGAGCTGTGGCAGCAGCAGCAGCAGCAGCAGCAAGACACTGGTTCTGCAAAACCACAGATTAAGAATGATTATCCTCTACTTGGGTTTGCAGCGATCAGCGGTGTTGTACCCAAGAGGTGAAATACTTCCACCATCCCACAGTTCCCAAGGTGGAACCAGTCACGCTGCTACTCTAGATGCCAATGCAGCAAACTCACACATTGGTTTTCAACACGGTTTTGAGGTTTACTAAGAGAGGCCGATCAAAGCCCTGTTATTGTTCACCAAAAGAAGAAAAAAATTCTCATTCCTCCTCTTTAAAAACAGCTGTATTTTACTGCAAAGGAGGGGGAACTGAAAATAATTTTCTGCATCAGTATTATCAATTATCCAAAGCCCATTTGCACCATTATGACTTTAATGTTCTCCCAATAGAAATATAATTCTCATTATTTTTATTGGTTTTTATTTTTATATTGCTATTAAATGCATATCACCAGACTCCCTGTTTTCTTAAACTGCATGGGCCAAATATCCAACCCAATATGAAAACCTGACTTTGAAACCATGCCCCTGGGCTTAGGCGTGTATGAAACATGCACAGTGGTGATGCTGAAATTGCTTAGGCATGGGATCATTTATATAAATAAAGCTATGCAAACAACCATTCTGCTCTTGCAGAACTGTAGTCTTAATTTTACCATAGTCACCAGAACATCTCTGGTTGTAATCATATTTCCAAGCAATCTTCTTTCTTGGCCAAAAACGGCTGCTATTAGGGAGCAGGTAATGATGCCCTTCAGCACAGATTCAATAAAACGTACTAACTTCTTAACAGAAACAGTCTAAAAGAACAAGAACAGTTTGAAGATAAGATTTATTTAATATTTTTTCAATAGCTGGTTTAAAATCAAAACATAAGTTCAGCTCCACTTCTCTCCTCTCCAAAGGTGTAAAAGGAGTGGGCAGAACAGATGTCTTTCAACAGGAGATCGAAATACTGTTGTGATTCTGTTGTAACATGTAGTATTCGTATTATCCTATAATGCGTCTTTTAATTTGGAGTTTCCAGGTTTAGTAAGTGGGGACATCATCTCTTTCACAGTCTAGCTTTTGCCTGATACATTTAATACTAAGATGGCATTCTTTTTATGTATTAAATCAAAACAGCAGACATTAAAGAAAAAAAAATCCTTTCCTTCTTTCCTTTAAAGATATTCACCATCTGTATACGATAGATCCAAAGCAGGCACTGGATCAGGGTGAAGAGAAGTTTTCTAGTGCACTTGTCTTGTCCTTTAAATACCATGGCTAAACAGATCCAGAAATGAATTTTCTCAATGCAAAATTTCACCTGCTCTAACCTTCAGCATTATTTGGCTTTTTTAGGGACTCTTACTTGTAATATTTCTCAAAGTATCATTCACGAGTTATATTCTTCTCTCACGCTCCTCATCTCCTTCCGCACCGTTCCCTCCAGCGGGTTTCGCACTCCTTCCCGGAGCCTGGGAGCCCAATGCATCAGCCACAGCCGACGCCGCTGCGTTGCCGTCCGCAGGCCGCTCATCAGCACCGCACGTGAACTTCACGGCTGCCACATTATCCTGCGCCAAAGCAAGCTCTCCTGATTAGCTGCTTTGGTCAACATGAATAATGGTTCGCCTGGGTTGAATCAAGCCTGAGAAGGCTGGATAAGCCCTCTCCCTGGACCTACATGATGGTCCTTAAACACGCTCCCAGTGTAATTTTAAACTTCACTTCATCATAATGATAGGCTACAAACGATCCTCCTATGAACATAATAAGCACAGTGAAAAAGATAAACTACTTTAAGAAGTGCTACGGCAAATATCAGCTGGAAACGGGACACATACCAGTAAGGCCACACTTTCAGCAGCCCTCCAAATTGTCCTCCTATGTGCACATGGGGCTGGCAAATAAAATTCGTACAAAAGCAAACAGGCATGCAAGGGGAGGTAGAAAGGCACCTCTGCTTGTTACCTCATCCCTCATTTTCAATTTTACTTATGATCAAGTGCTCCTTCAACATACAGATTTACAAAGCCTCATTGTTTCATACAATAGCAGTTGGTGTATCAAACCTATTTTTTGCCTTATAATTCCTGCTCAGAGATTTCTGTTTGCGTTAATGAATTTTGTTTGCATAGTTGGCTGGGATCAGGTTAAGAAGGTATTGAAATGTGACATAACAATCGAATCAACCATTAACAGGTACAGGAGAAGCCCTGACAAGGCATAGTCTAAAACCCATTCCCGATGAGATTCTTTCTGATAAAGGAAATAAGAGAAGTGTAGGATCAACTTATGCATAAATTGGTCACATTTTCACACCTAGCCCCAATTATCTAAAAAGGGTTTAACATTATATTTATATTGATAAGCTTAACAATGTTGAGCCACGACTCCAGGATGATCTGTTACAATTCACATCCAAAGCGACCAGAAGGAATAATTGGAAACCCTCCAGCACTTCAAGAAATAGAAGCAGCCTTGAAAAAGATGAAAACTGCTGTACAAGGTCTGGCTTTTGCTGAAATTACAACATAAATTCCGAATGAAGGATGGCCAAGAATAATTCAACAATTACAAATTCCCCTCTAAAGACAGAAGGAATTCTACAAGATTAGAGAAATTGAGTCATCCCGAACGTCTCCAAAGGAAAAAAAAAGACTGTAATGACTACAGGCTGACTGAGACATTTGATAGACTGTATCAGTGATTGATTGCAGGGTTTTTTTAGATGAATAATATGGTTTTATGCTATGAATATCAATAGTAGGTTACTTAAACAGAGAAGATATCTGCCAAACAATTATGGAAATCCTCATACTCATCAACACTGTGTAAGTTAATCACAAGCTATGTTAGAATTTTTTTTTTAAGGGACTACAATCTTCTCCAAGACAAGGGCATCCATAAATACCTAACCAATTTTCTATATAAGTTAGGCCAACAAAGCCAGGCAGTCACATGTAAACATCTCAAAAAATCAAAAATTAAATCCCTATCCTTAAACCTTTAGCTGATGAGATTCGGATTCCTTCTATGAACCAGTTAACCAGTTCTACTTTCCAAAATCAACACTTATAACAGGGAGGAGGACACTACCCTCTGAGTGCTGCCTACAAGCAGCAAGGAGACCAAGGTGAAGTCATATACAGGCTTTTGAAAATGTATTATACAGGAAGATAAATAATAACACCATCTATAAATCAAGGCTGTATCTTGGGAGGGATGCAGAGACTGTCTCTTTTCCCTCCCTGTGAAACCTGAGCGCAGAGTTGCGGGTGTTGCAGAAGCCTGGCCCTGCTCGCTGCATCCAGCAGCAAGGCTGCCCTCCAGGTTTTACAACAGCAGCACCTACAAGGAAAAAAAGTAGATTTGATGCACACATGTTTATTGTTTGGATACCAAAGTTATGGCCAGCAGTGGCTACTGAGACAGGAAAAAGAAGTAGGCGATTTCAGGTCTGTCCCCAAAGGATGGGCCAGCTCTGGGCGATGCTGCCGCTGCTGCGGTCCGTGCCCTTGGCCGTGCATGGGATTGCATAAGCCCTCACCAGCCACCCCAGCTCCAGCCAGCGCAAAGCAGTGCATGCCACTAGCCTGTCCCCTGGGGCATCTCCCCCACCTTTGATGGCCACATCCCCTTCCTTTGCTAGGGCAGTTTGACTCAATCTTAGCTCTGTTCCAGCACCCTTGCCCTGCAAAAGTTAATTTTGCATATGCAGTCGTGAAGCCTTGAGCTGTTGCTGGCCAGGCCTATGCAGAACCGTGCTTGTTCTGGTTGGTGACAGATCCACAACAACAAACTGAACTGCAGTTGAGCAAAGACAATCTTTTCCCTCCATATTGTTGGTAAATTGGAAGATTACAAAAGAAATCCTTTGAGGAAGAAGATGTTTTATTTGCCTCAAACCATATTTTCATTTAGATTAAAAGTAAATGAAAAAATAAACACTAAAAAATAAAATTGAAGAAAAATTCAAAACAAAGTCAAGTGAAATAAAATAATATTTTCTGTTTTGAAAACATCAGGATGAAATGCTATGAATAAAAACAGTGAAATGTCATACTTAGAAAACACTAGGGTGAAACACTCAGGAATTTTCTGAATGTTTTTAAAATCTTTTCTTCCTCTGTGTGAACAATTTAGTTCAGGCAAAAACATTTCAAAAATATTTTAGTGTACTGATTCGCTATTTCTCACACACAAAAAGATGAAAAAAAAAAAAAAGGCCTTGAATGAAAATGTTTGCTCTGCTCTTCTTGCAAAGGACACATAAGCACTTACACAGCTGACCTGGAGAGGTGCTGAGCACTAGTACCAGCTGTTGAGGACATAAACACGAAAACACGAAATCAGAACTCACCCTCGGAGACACGTCCATGATGATGTTGAGTCCCATGCTGACACGAGCTGCAGAGGTGTTCTCCATGCTATTGCCCCCCCCCCCCCAAAAGCAGGAGACAATAAGTCCTAATCAAAGCTATGTAGTTTCTTAGATGCTCACAACTACTCTCTCGGAGCCCTTCCCAGCAGCGTACTGAACAACATGACCAACATCTGTTGTATGCAGTTCGTTCCCCCCAGCTCCCCAGGGATGAGGTGCGAGGAGCATTATGCTACCAGTGGCTCTTGCCTTGGCTTGAAAGCCCCCCAGATCCCTAATGGGCTAATGGGGCTTTGCACAGCATCCAAGAATTAGATATATTACAATTTGCAGCCAATACTCCAGCCTCAATTCAGCTGCTTTTTTGGGCAGGTCCTCATTTCTGCCCATCTGTAAAAGCTGGGTTTATTATTGCCAAAATTTGCCTGCTGAGTAGACGACTAGCCAGCTCTTCCATGAAAACCAGGTCACCCCCTAAACATATTGGTAACTGTGTGCCTAAGTACTTAGACTGGCATAAGCAATGCCAGGGTACTGTAAAACTACAGTGACAGCACCTTACTTCTAAGGGATCTCATGGGTGTGTATGTGTGCTAGAGAGAGGGCCAGGAAGAGAGTAAATAATTCATAATACCCTTCCATGGGGTGTCCCTTAGAGGATCTCTAAAGCACTACACTAACATTTATTAACAGATCCTTAGAAGATTCTCCTTGGCAGGTACAAAGAGAGTGTTATTGTCCCATTTTACAGATGGAAAAAACTGAGGTAGGAATTTAAAGATATGCATTATCTCATTGAGAGGTTTAACCAGACAGCTGAGGCAGATTCCAAGCATTTTTCACTCCCGATTGTACCAGGGTGCATTTCTGCAAGAGCTTTTGAAAACAGCAGGAGCGGACAACGATGGCTTAGCTCAGGTGACCTGCAGCAGAGGAAGTCACAGACCTGAGCGTGATCAATATTATCACTGCAAAAATGCCATTATCACAAAAGAGAGTTCTATTATTCTATTATTATAGAAAGAAATATGAAAGGATGACTGAGCTTCATACCACAGCTTTTTCGGGCTGTAGCTCTGCTTTGGAGATGTTGCTGCTTTTATCCATCCTTTGGAGAAGATGGTAAATTCCAGAAACAACGTGTCACCTCCTAGAAATACCATTACAATTTATTCATACTTTTCTTTTAAATTAAATATTCTTTTTCCTCCATTGACCTACAGAGCAAATTATGTCACTTAGGTCAGAGCCACATATATGTTAAAATATTTACAATTGTTGCAATCAGGGAACAGAAAGGAGGAAAAGAAGGAAAGTAGAAAGAGAGCTATGAAACACAATAAGAAGGATGATAAGTAGTGCACATACACCATGCTCCCCTCACATGAGCTTTAGCACATGTACTTCAGCCTCTAAAGTCTTTCACACATCTTAGTCCCTGACATCCAGTAAAACCCACCAGTGCCCATCACAGCTCCCCTTGCTTTTCCTTCCATCCAGGCAAGAGAGGACTAAGTCTGGCTAGGGAAGGATACGCAGATGGGCCATGACAGTACTCTCAGGTTCAAATGCAATGCAGTTGTTCCCTCACACCACAGGAGAGAGAAATTAAAAACTTGATAGTTAAACACTCCTGTTAGCCTTTGAAAAACAAAAATACAGCACTGCACTGTCTGATTGCAAGACAGGAATTAATCCAATATGAAGATGTGGTACGGAAAATAAAGTTTGCAGAAACAGACAAGATCCAAGTCACTTTTTTCCCCTTTATCTTAACAATAAATAAATAAAGCAAGCAGTTGTTACAGCTGAGGACAGACTTTGTCCCAGTAGTAGCTGTAGAGTGATGCTGTACAGCAATGAATTTCTTACACTTGCAAGACACTTGTTGGATTTTTGAATAAACCAAAAATATGAAGTAGGGCAAGACATTTCAGCAGTTCATCTTCACAAAACATGGTGTCACTTATGTACAGACTCTTAATACTATTCCTCCTCCTATTTTCCTTTCAAATATGTGTTTTGTGTGGAGTTATCCATCAGACAGCACATTGTCAATGAGATGTGTCATTGCTGTTTGTGTATTCTGATAAAATGAACCTAATGCATATGCAAATCTGCCTTCTCGGGAAAGGAGTGCGGAAACACATATGACTTGAAGTCTCTCACTGCACAAAGATTTAAGAAGGGTAGAGATTAAAATTTCCCAATTTCAAGACTGATGCTGCAGACCTTAAGATCTAAAGAAATACAGTCTACAGGGGAAACCAGGACTGTGAAAACCACCACGGCCAGATCCCACTAGCTCAGGCACCACCAGGAGCTTGCTCCCTCAGCCTCCCTCCATCCATGGGAGTTGCAGAGCCCATGGGCAACTAAACCCACGTACCCCTCTCCTCATCCCACTTGCACTGCCCAAGAACAACCAAACGTGTGGTGGGACACTCGCCTTGTCCCACTCACACAGCCCGAGGACAACCAAACACACGGCGGGACTCTCACCTTGTCCCACTCGCACAGCCATGGGCAGCCAATGCGCTCCTTATCCCATGTCTTCAAACCCCAGCACCAGTGGCGTGAGCAAGGAACCGCTACAAGATGACCACTGCGGCAGATGACCAGAGGAGGACTGTGACCAATGACCACAGAGATCTCACAGGTTTTCACACCACTCTCTCTTAGCCGTTAAAGGCTACAGCACCTTGCAGAAGGAGAAGGCCCTTGCTCCATCTCTTTGCCAAGGTCAGCTTACCTGTTTTTGGCAAGAGCTTTTGCTTGAGCGCAGACAAAGGGAGGAACGAAGACACTGCCATAAGCACGAGGGCGACTGAGAAAAAAGCCTTTGGGCAACAGCTGTATAACCTTGTAAGAGTGCTGGTCAGCCACACTAATAAAATAACGCAGACGACCATCACATGCTGCTTTCAAAATATTGTGCTGCTAGGGATTGTTGGAAAACTGATCATGGAGACCTTTGTGAAAAAACAAATAAATCCTGATCATGGTAACACAGATTTAGCTCTCTAATTGATTTTTTTTTTTAAAGGCAAAATCATCAGCTCTTTTGAATGGACTCTTAAATATAACCATTTACAATAATTTGTACAGAAAACAATTTGAGGAAAGGATTTAAAGATATCATCTGGCAAATTGCTTTGCTGACAACAGATAGATATTAAGTGCAGTTTATCCTGGCCGTAATTAGGCACCACTTTCCTAGCTTTGTGATCATAACAAGGTTTTTTATTATTATTTTAAAGAGTTTACAGAAACAGTATAACATTAATAGACACCTTCTGAAAAGATTAAAAATAGGTATTAATGAAAAGTTCATTTGAAATTAAAAAATCTATCCCTCTCACAAGTAACTAACTCTTACGCAAAACAAAATATAACCCATTTTAAAAAGAAGCCAGAAAGTTATTGCTGTTGCACAAACGCACTTGTGAATGCAAGCTACCATCTGTACGAACAGAATTTGCAGGTAGAAGTATAAAGATCCATAAAGTGGAAGTAAAATTTCCTTTTAATACCATTATGTATCTGCTGTTCTAAGAAGTACTATTTCTTAGTTCTTAATCCAGTACCAAAGTTTATATCCCTTATCTTAAACGTGATAAACTTCATACACAAAGAAGAGTTTTCTTTTTTTGTAGCACCATTTTTAAAATCAGCAGATGGGTTTGTATAAATCTGCTGGGTTTGAAAGCCTGGAAGGTATCCTTTACAGAAGAAAAGTGGAAACCAAAGCTGTCTGCTTATAAAGTATTTTTATGAGAGCACAAATGTCTCTTTGGTTGGGAAGTGGAAAATATAAATACAAGACCTTTGTGATCTGAAAATATGGTGGTTTTTAGCTGCACCTTTTAGAAGAATATCACAAAAAATGAAAACCTTCTGCTCTGTCTTCTTGCTTAAAGTAACAAGGTGCATCCTACTTTACTGCGAGGAATATACTAAAGCACTTGCACTGCCTGTCTCTCAGAATATGGTGTGTCTGAGTTCAATGAAAGGCTTTGTTTTGGTTTCTAAGTGCTTTCTTGTTTATTTGAAACGGCAGTATTTACATCTCATAGCTTATTAACTCTAATCACCCAGTTCAGTAATTAAAAGAGAGAGTTGTCTATTGACATTGATCACAATACAGAAAGCTGTGGCAAAAGACTCTAATGAAATATTTTTGTAATTTGTAAAAATGGATAATTATGAGAACAGAAAAATCCCCCAACTGTATGGCTGCTTTCAATGAAATCAGTATGGCATTGTCGAATTAAGGTAGTCAAGTAAAGCTGGGCAACCTTGTAGTTTGATGGGGGACTGACAGGTGTGGTCTTGATTTTGCTTCATAGGATGGTACCCGAGATAAATGCAAATGCTTTTAAGATCCACCATTTCACATAGAGAGTTGGAGAAGCAAAGGCAAAGCGATCCACTAGCTGAAACCTGAGGGAGCAACACTGTAAAATTCATCTATAGGAAAAGGTGACTTTTCTTCATTCAAAGGAACCTCCTTTCCTTGAAGTGGTAACCATCTGTTGATCATTTTGTTTTATGAGATTATTTTTGAAATGGAAACACTATATATTACGACTTTTCCTCCACATATAGTATTGTTCAAATTTCAAAAGACACTATATTTGATAACTAACACTTATTACTTACTGCCCTTTACAAAATATTCTTGGCAGAAGGTTAGAAACTGACATTTCCAGTTGAAAATAATGCATTGTCAAATAAGAAAACTGCAGGCTATAATTTTTAACACATGTATCTATTATTTTAAACATGAAACATTGCATCAGTTTGACATTAATTTATATAATAGGGACAGAAAAGGATAATGCAATTTTCAGGGGCTATCTACATTTAATTAACTAGCAGCAGTCGCCTGTAACAAAAGAAAACTCCGCTACAAAAAATAAAGCCTGTTTGTACACCTTCTATCATGCATTATTGAAACACACAATGTCATTATATGAAATAATAAGTGCTTAAATAGAGGCAGCAACTAATAAATGCAGACACAAAACTTTCATAAAAGTTTGTAAATACAGTATTGTATGGAAATTCTGATGCATATTAGCTCTCATATGCACTGTAAAATGTTTTATTATGAAAAAAGTGGGTAAGATACTTATCTTTTAAATTGGAGTTTAATATTTTATTAGTGCCAGGCACATAATTCTCATCAAATGGCAGGAAACTCTTTTTTGTATGGATATAAATGTCTAGAGTTTAATATTTCAAAGATAAGTACCTACTACTGCATCTATCACACTGCAGCTTAATGGAATTTACTTTTTCTTAAATATTTATACTGTATGTGTGTTTGGTTGTCAAATGATTGTATAACTACTGAGATAGAACTGATAAGCTGGTACAACAACCTTGTGAATTATTTTTTTTTTAAATTCAAATATTTAAAATCTTGAATCCAATAAGGAAATACAGGCTTTGAAAATTTTCAGACATGCAGTTTTCTTGGACAAGTAGTAGTCCGTAATTGACAAACAAACAAAAAGTTCGTCTGCGTGAACCCTAGATTGCAGAAATTGTCTGACTTTCCCCAAACAAATTACATTTAAAGAAAAACAGAATAACATTAGCGAGAAATATTTCCTGAGAATCCAAAATACACAGTAGTGAGCAAATTAGACTGAGACCAGTCTCTGATATTTCCAGTGTAATGTACAGAGAGCATCATTCAGGTTCTGCAATACTGCAAACTATTTCATCAGTTCTGAGAAATGCTTTCTGATCCATGCTGATACAATTACCTAGCCTTTATTGGCAATTTAGACCTGCTTTTAGGGACATTTTACAGCAAATGATGTTTTCTTGATATTTTAAAAAAGCAGCACTATTTGCTATACCTTTGGGATAAAGTAGAAATGGAGTTAGAGGCTCATTAAATATCTGATTGGTACAATGTGGTTTTTGTTACTGCGGACTAAACTACCAAAAATGAAGATATGTTCCTGGAGGTTCTGCTCCCCCTTGCAATCAAACAGTATTTCTTATTTTGAATATTTCTGTAAAATATTAGCTGGCATTTACTACCACTGTACTACTTACAAGAGTCCTAAAATCTGCCTATTAATTGAAGGATGTTGAAACTTACCTAATAAATTTTTAATGTGAGCATATGTGAAGGGCACAGCATATCTTTCTTTGTTCCTATAAAAATGTGATGTCCAGACTAGGACCAAGTGAGCTTGAATTGCTTCTGATGTTTGCACAAGTATAAAAAAAAGTGAAGCCGTTACAGAGATGAAAAAGTAAAATGGGATACTCCAAAATGTTTTGAGGGTGGAAATGACGTCTGAAACTCGACAACAGCCTAAGCCCAAATGCCTCCCACCGTTTGTCCTGGAACTGGAATAGCTTTAGCTTAGAAATTTAAAGATAGCTGTAGTAGAATTAAATCTTAGAATTTCATTCAAGACCCGCTTCTCTAAGCGCTGGCAAAGCAGTGAAATGATGTCCTCTTGTCTCTGTTACGTACCATACACGGCCAAAAGTAGATTCAAAATGTATGTTGGTAAATATTTATTCGATATTTTCAACTGTTTTCAGTTGTTCCCATGCTTCTGGGCAGTTCACATGAGTGTTTCTGAGTTCCTTATACTACGTTTTTATGCCATATTGGTCTGAGTAAATAACATACAAGAAAGTGTGATAAATCAGGAGCATTCCATTGCGATAAATAAAAGCTGATAATTTAAAACTCTTTTAGACAGAAGTGAGATACCTCATGAGAATACTATAGTGGTAAATAAAATCTGCTAATTTAAATCTTTTACAATAATACTTCCTGCTGTTAGCATCTAACATGCAACGTAGCAGGATAATTATTAAGCAGCTCTATAAACGATAGGATAGTTGTTGCTCTGGGGGAGGACACTTTTCCGCTACAAGTTTCTCAGAGAAAATGGATCAAACCCTGCAAGTGCTTACGTGGCTGAGACATATAAACAATTTGGTATAACCAAACACATAAACAATTTGATTGAACTCAAAATCACACGTATTTCTAGGCCCACAAATATTACAACTACACTCTGCAACGCTGAGATCAGTTCTGAGGAAGCAAAGTTTACGTTTCAGTTCAGTTTCACAGCACAGAGGATTTAGCTTTTCCAGTCGGAGGGGTTAACGGACAGGCAGGGCATCGGTCCTGAAGTCACCTGTCCTGAGAGCAGACGCTCATTCGAGAACAGATTAAGAAAGTTTTCAAAGACCCAGTTTTCCAAAAAAACCAGTTAGGCGTTTCATTCCCATAACGCGTTTTTCGCCCTTTCGCTGCCCGCTGAGGGTCCTCTAGCCGTAAAGCACCAAGAGCTGCTGCAGCTTGCGCCGCTGCGGCACAACCCAGCACGGAGGGCTGCCAGCGAGGCGGCCTCGGGGCGCCCGGCGCGGGACAGGCGCCGCGGCCCTCCGCCAGCCCTCTTCCGCGCCGCGTGAGCGGCCTCGCGACAAACGCTGCCAGCCCGCTGCTGCGTCCTCTGCAGCGAGACCCAAAAAAAGAACCTCCCCCCCAGGACCCTCCTCCCCAAACACCCCCAAAACGCAGAGCACCATCAGCAGTCACGCGTCTCCGTAGGGATAAAGCGTCACTGTTCTGGCTGGACAGACAAGTGCACGGGTATCCGTGATTAAGCGAGGACACGGGGTTTAGGGTTGTTTGTTAGCCGAAATGGTTCATTTTGGAAAACAGACTTTGAAAAGTGAAATAAATAGACGGGCTGCCAAGCACAGAAAACGCAGCCCGTTCAATACGAGCCCCGCGCCGCTGACCTCAGCGGGCTTTCCAGCAGCAAGGAAGTCTGCGAGATCCAGGTCTTCATATCCAATCTGAACAAACCCAGCTAGACCTGTCAACAGATACTGCCCTTCAACTCTGAATCCTTGTGATTAGCAAATTTTTGTTGTCCTTTGAAAGATAAACAGCAGCAACCAACTTCTCAGCCACCCTCGTATCCCATGTTCAATGGACGTTACTCGTACCACCGAGAGTACAGCTACAGGCGCAAGCACGAAAAACGTGAGCAGGTATCAGGGAGAAATAGCGACAGCTGAACACTGCAGATATTTTGCAGGAAGAGCTCAGCATTTTTAGTAAAGGATCTGCAAGACAGTATGCTCTTGGGGGCAAATACTGATCCTAAAAGTGCACATGAGCACAACCCCCGAAACCTCCGCTATTTTGGGAGGAGGGAGACAGAGACCAGCAGCAGCACCCCGCATCAGCAGGTCTGGCCCTGGCAGGAGGGACACCACAGGGGCTGCCCCCAGGGTAAGTAACTAGGATCTGCTGCAGAGTTTCCAAGTCACATCTACGCTGGAGGGAGCAAGCTTTCCAGAGCCCTCACTGAGAGGAAGAAACGAGACAGAAAGCCCAATAAGAGATGCAATATGACGCTCGTTAGAAAGGCCTACGGCCAGGCATGCAAAAGACTTATTTTTCCCCTGTGAATTTAAGTAAAGGACTTTCTGAGGAGCAATTCCACAGTGACCGAGGTCACAGGGATTCACGGTACCCGCCTTGAAGGGAACAGAAATTGTCTCATGCATTGGGCAACTGGAAAGGACCTGCAGACTTGGCAGCCCAACCTGCGAGCGCTGGAGCGCTCTTCCTTCGAGGGGCTCAAATATTGCCTCTGCCTCCGAGGGCCGCACAGCTCCCAGCAGCACCTCCACAGATTGGAGGCGTCACTGCCCTAATCTAGCAGACGGCCTGCCTCTCTGAGCAGATATTAGGCCACTGCCATGGAAAAGTTTGACACAGTTTGGAGACAAAAAACAGTAGACTAATTGTTGTGATGCCATACGGCATCTGTATTAACATGAGCAAATTATTTTGGTAGAGATTCAATATCATAAATGTGGCTTCAAAAGCTGTTTTGTGAGCACTATAATGCTTTTTTCTTCTCACCAAAATGAATAAAACTTTACGACATGTTCAGCACAGTACTTAAGTATTTGTTTTGTTAATTTCTTAAAACAAATTGGATTCCCAGTAAATACAAAACTTGGACAGCTGCATTAAGCAAGCAGTGGGGAAGCAATCTCATAACGATTATCATGCAAAAGCGCACTACAGAAGAATTCCCAGAATTTCATCCAAACTGTTATTTGCTCTATTATAAACCTTCTATAAAACCCAATATAAAAATTCCTGAAGGAAGAGAGAGCATTTCCAAATATTTGCAAATACTCTCCAATGATTAAAGAAATGCATGAAGGATGAGATGCTGTTGAATGACAAGGAATTAGGTCTTTTTCCTTATTCTGTCACACCGAGAAGGGATCAGAGCAGTTGTAACCATTTTCCTTCCAGCTGAAAGTTTGGGAGGCCGGACAACGGAGCTGATACTTCAGTGCTTTTCATGACGAATGCTGCATGATAAATTGTCTCAGGGTTTCCCACATGAGCTGGCTCCTTGCTGAGCAGGTCTGGGGGGCGCGACACTGTGGTGTGCACCGTTCACACCACGAGGCTCTGGGACTTCAGTCATCAACAGCCACAAGGTGATAATGCTAAAAGTGGCAGTCTTGTGGCTTCAAACAAGAGCACATGGGACTAATGAATCTTAATCCTAGCTCTTACTGTCTCTGGGATTTTAAGTGGGGATTTTTGTGGACTTTATATAAATTTCTTTTTCTGTGGCAATAAGGTGAAAGGAGTCGGGGCTGGCTAACACATGCCTGATGTTCTGGACAAGTGTGAGGATGCCGACATACAGCTCCTGTGTGGCCACAACAGGGCCTCGTCTGTGCAATGAATTCATCACCTGTTGTTTCTTACCTTTTATCCTGATTTTGTCTTTCGGAAACAAAATAGCTTTGCACAGCAATTTTCATAACACTTCAAGGGGACTTGCATGCTTTCTGCAGTGATATATGAACTCACTCCCCTTGGTGCTGCCATAAGGGAGGTCGGCAAGGAAATATCCCATTCTGCCTATTGGGTGAGAGAACATCCACAAGTCTAATTATCATTTATTTAACCTTGGGAAAAAAAATCATGAAGGAGAATGAAAAAACCTTAAAAATAAAATCTGTCATCTTACGGAGCAGCTCTTAATGGATTTAACAGCTAAGGCAGACTCCCAGGAAGCAGGGGTTTGGGATCTTTCCAAACCAGAAGATTCGGCCAAAAACTTGAAATCTCTCTTCTGTGAGTAAATAATTAGACTTTGACGTCGTACAGCCATCAAAATCCCTCCCAGACCTCCTCAGGCCATGTCTGCACACACAATAATCTTGCAGAGGGTCCTACGCCCCCTCGGAGGCGACAGCGTCTGCACAGCAGAGCACTGCCCTGCCTCGCACAGCAGCGCTAGCCTGGGCAGCGCTGCGTGGTGCTAGCGAACTTGCCTCTCCGCAGAGCTAACTGGCTTGGGTGCCACCCTGTGCTGACACACCTCCACATCTGAAGATTTTGTCTGGGATAGCTCGAAGACTTTTGCACCTTGCCCCTTTAGCTATCTGCTCTCGCTGCTTTGCCTAAAACAGTCCTAATCGCCTGTGACCCTGGGGCAGATCTAGAGATAATCGGTACATCCATCCCCGTTCCTTCTGCTCTCCACCGTGTTCACTGTCAAACGAACTCCTCTAAGCTGCCAGAAGAGCAGTGCTCAGCTCTTACGAACCCTTACCCACGCGCAGGCGTCCACAATCCCCCACCCAACAGCGTCATACCCCTGACGAACCTCTCAGCCATGTAGCACGCGACTGACATAGGGAGGTGCAATTCTCATCCCGCTCACCATTTTACAGCAGATGGTCCTCAGAGAGGCTGTTTGTGGAGCTCCTGCTCTTCCTTTGGAGATTAAAGAACAGAAACCACCCCCTCAGTACGACATTAGCCCACATAAAGCACCCCATCGACACAACATCGTCTCCTGGTCAGCAGCAAACGTGAATGTCAGTTCACGCGCCTGGCTCTCCCAAAGGTCACAGAGCCATTCGGCAGGTCCCAAGCTACAGCCAGGCACAGCCACTGTAAAGCACTTGTTCCTAATCCTAAATGTGTGTATATTTACATGTGGAACAGAAAAATGTCCTCATTTCCATAGAGGTAGTAAAACATACCCTTCTTTAGACAGAGAAGTCCAACAGAAACTGCTGAGGAGCTTCCACACTTCTCTGCCCAGGAGAGCAAAGCGAAGGCTGGTATTTCTGCTGGGACAGGTCAGGCCACCAAAGGGGACACCTGGCTTTCTACCTCCACCCGTCGGGACAGAGATGAGCAAGGGCAAATGCTGCTCACTGACCACAGAGCAAATCCAGAGTCATACCATGAAGTTAATAACTAGCAAACATTATGCAAATAGTATACTAATTTTCCCACAGGTTGGAAGTGTCTACTGCTGTTTCATTAAACAGTAGTTCTTGTAAATCTGAGAGCATAGCGGTAATCAACCCTAAGGGCACAGTGTTTCCATTGTCACTGTCACTAAACCCCCCCACTTATTCCTGCATCATACAAGGTATACTAAATTTTCTTACTCACACACAACCTACCTTCTTACAAATTTATGACAAAAGTTGCAGAGACTACTTTCTCTCCCACATGTCATTTTGTATCTGCAAACATGCAGAAGCAAGGAAGGCAGGAGGCGCTGGAATCGCAGCTGCGCACGCGGAGGCACGTGCTGGCCCTTGCTCGCCACGAAAACGTCGGGAGGACGGGCAAACGCACTCTTTTTGGAAAGGTTAAAATCCCTCAAGTGAGTTACCGGAAAGAGAGACACCTAAAAAACACCTGGCAGTTTTGAGAGTTTCAGCCACAGCTTTTTTAATGGTGGGCCTGATTCACGGCTGCCTTTTATACTTTATCAAGCTGATGCAACTTGCTTCATTTCAGTGAAGTTACACTGTAGTAAAAGGGAAATACTAGAAAGATTAACCCAATCCATAACCTGTTTACTTTCTTAAAAAGCAGTAGAATTTATCCATGCAGTGCCTTTTTTGCTACAAGCATCTCCTAAAAAAATAAATAAATAAATAAAGGACAGCTTATAATTTTCACCCCTAGATCCCTAAGTACCACCTGTCTTCTGTATATCTATTTTTAAGACAGTAAATGCTGCGGACTGATACTGTCCATACTGTTCTATACAAGCCTTAGTAGGGAGTCAATTGTCAAGACTAATCAAATAAATGAATAAATAATAATAACAATAACCTTAGTGGCACCAGCTTAGATTTACAACGACCCGTTATTTCAAATGATGTTTGATGTTTGCTACTATGTAACTATGGATTTATACACATTATAAAGCACAATAAAAACTAATGTCAAAGAATAAAAGGAACTACAGTAGAGATGACACATTTTTTTCCATCCAAGTAAAATGTCCCCAGACTTACTAGTGGTAAAGTGAAAACGGTGTAAAGTAATGAGAAATGGAAATGAAATGAGGAAATCTCTTTCTTTGTGTCATCTCTCTGTCCCTGAAGTTTCCTTACTGTTTGGGGAAATATTAGCCATTGGGGAAAATCAACCTGTTATTTGAAATAAAAATGAAGGGAAACTTACCATTAACATAAAATGGCAATGTTTTCAATCCTTAAAATGTACATAAAATGCGAACAAATATTGTGCATGATTTATTTAAAATATGTGTCTGGCAGAAGAAAGGATAAAAACAGACGAATGCTCCTTGAGACAGTGATCTGCTGAGGAAGTGTAGCGCACGACTGCTGTGCATGCTTGCTTCATTTAGAATGCTTGCTTTCCTCGGAGCCAGAGCCACCTAGTATTTTAAATTCCTCGCACTGCATCAGGGTTATGGTACTATGTTACAAAGTTATTCAGAAACCTGATTGGCCATGTTCCTGCAATACATTTTCCTAACCCCAAGATAAAGATCCATGCATCTCTTTACCCTTTAAACAAAAAAAGCTATTGTAATAGCATGTAGTGTGATGCATGGCATGAATACCAAAACATGTACATGCACTGCTAAACTGTTTAAGTATGGAAGAAGTAGTGTCTAATAGCATCAGGAAATTGAAATTTAAAAATTTTTCTCACTCACTTATTTGATGAGAACTGGGCTGCTGACAGGTGAAGCAGAAAGTCATTTTTCAAGTTAAATGCCAAGTGGTTATATAGCATAATATTCAGTCAAAATTAACCACCTCACTGCTGCATTGACATACAGCATATTTAATGGCAACTGTTTCTGCAAAGAAAACTATAGACCTTGGGGAGTTCTAAGAAAATGGAAAGAAAATCTTACTAATACTTTGGTTACTTGCTTAAAACAAAGAACGATGGTATGCCCTACCTCATGGCAGATAGAGCAAAACATAACTATTTGTCAAGTTATAAATACATATTTTTAGAATATTTCATATGCAGTTTGTACGTTTTAAGTCTTCAGATGTGCCTATCTAATATATAAACCAGTTTGGATCTGCAGCACAGTTTAGGAATAGAAGAAAACCTTTTTGGTGCATTTGAAAAAAGTTCTTAACCGTGTGTCAGGCACAACCTAAAGAGCATGGTCCTGCAAGATGACATGTCCGAGCTTTTTGGACCCTATTATCACCCCTGAGCACTTTGCTCAGCTCAGCTTTAAGACTACAGATTGAAAGTCCAAATCTAGCTCCAGTGGGAGTTTTGCCACTACCTTCATTTAAAACTGGATTTAATCTTTCAAGCACAGAATAGTAAAATACATTTTATTTTCTGAATACCTTTTGAAATTATAGTAAGGTCAATGCATAACACAGCTATCCTTTAACCCTGGAACGGACACTCCTTATATTAACTACTCCTTGAATGCAAAAATGATTTACCAGGACAGACTATCAGGAACTGCATTTTTCCTTGTTTTGCAGAAAATAATGCTCCAAAACATACAAAAAAAAAATTACTGCTCAAATAATCAGAGTACCTAAAAAGTAAATTCAGGATAAAGGAAGTACACTCTTTCAAACAGAAATCTGTAGATAGAATTGTAAAATAAGAATAAAGTCTTAGGTGCGACATGACAACAGAGGGAATGGCAGGCAACAGCAGACTGAAAAAAAGCATTTACTTCTTTTGCTAGTCTTTCCTTAGCAAACTTTACAGCATTAGTGGTAAAATTGGAAAGGAGGAGAGCTGCAAAAAATCAGGTGTGTGAAATCAGGTGGGATTGTCCGCTTTTCCAGACCCCCTAACCTGGACATGGAAGGTTTTCCTTGCCGCCTCCAGCCACGGTCCCGCCAGGCTGCAGAGTGAACCTGGGGCACCCACCCCTGCCCTCCCCAGCACAGTGCTCGCAGGGCATGGGAAGAGCAGGAGGGAGGTGATTCAAAGGCTTGGCAGCCTCCAAAAGGAGGCCCGGATTGTCCTTTTCCTAAGCATTTTGCCAATGAAACGCCCCCTTCCTTCTTCCTGATGTGGTCTGGAGCAGGCCACTTGCATGAGACTTTCAGGTGTTGCATCCCTCCGGCTGGAGGACCCGGCAAGCTCATGGCAGCTGGGCAGCCGTGAGGCCAAGGAAACGAGGGGAATATCTTGAGGATAAGCAGAGCAGGAAAAATCATAGCTCTAACCCAAAGAAAGTCCGCTAAAGCAAACGCAGAGAAACTCTTAAGGCCAAAGATCTGCCTGTCCCTTCTCATCAGTAAAGTCAGGCTTCATAAATGTATATTGTGAAGGGAGATTATTAAAGAGAAAAGCATAGATGGCTTTTTGTATATATCAAAATTCTTTCTTTTGCCTTGACAGGATCAAGCAAATAATTCCTTAGGAAGTCACAGAGCTATTCAACAGGTGAACAGCTGCCAAGACAATCTGAAAACTCTACATTATGGTTCATCATGGAACTCATGTTTGCTTAGTAAATATTATTCTCTTGGGACATCTCATGCAGAGAAACAGATGCCAGTTGATGACCCAACCTTTTACTGGTCTTTCGCTATTGTTTATGTAAAAGAAATACAGGTAGATACTTATAAATAGAAATTACTCAAATCTCACCAAAGCGATGTCTCCTTATGTTCTGCTCCTCTTCTGTGCAATATATCCGAGGTTTTGCTGTTTGAACTGTAGGGAGGGGCGGGGGGGAGGGGGAGAAAGGTTGTAGTTAACATGTATGAAACTACCTCGAGGATTTATTGTGTATGAGAAGAGTAAAAATCATAGATTTGTGTAATTTTTACTAGAAAAGATGTATTGAGCTGGTAGCAGCAGTAAGATGAAGGGAAATCATGAAATTCTTCATAGTATTATATGAAAATTGTCAAAGTGTTGGGATGCCCTAATCATCCATGAGCCAGCTGAAAATAAAGTGTATTTATACTAGAAATTTTTCAGCATCTTTGGACAGTAGCTTAGCTTTGTTATAAGTTGCAATGTTTCACAAAATACTGTTTATTTTATCTTGTCACAGCGTACACTAATAAAAGAATTGTAAATGTATCTTATTTATCAGTGTGTCTGCGTATTGGTTATCACAGGAGACGTGGGCTGTTTTTCCTTGAAGGAACTGAACTGTCTGGTGGTTACTTTAGATGAAAACAGGAGCAACAAAAAGCGCTACAGAGATATTCCTCCTGGTCGTTGAATGTGATACTTCTTACCAATTATACCTTATGCACAGTTATTAGAATATGGTTTAAGGGGCTTTGTGACGAAAAGCGAATACATCTGAAATGCACACCATTATTAGCAATACCCAGTAATGTTCTATTGCATGTTGGAATTTATGTAATAAAAATGTTAAACAGGCAGTGATTGGATTTGTTTACAGGATCTAAAGAAGGGAATTGGGATGAACCCATGAATAACTTGCCTTGAAGGAGCCTGTTCTAACTGGATACGGATGGATTGGAACTGGAAAAAGAGACTGATTCAAAGTGACGGTAAAACATTATTCACTTATATTATTACTTGGAGTATACTGACTATCACAAGTAGGTTTCTTCATGGTCAATCAATAGTGCCCTGGTATTAAAATATTTTTAATGTGAATCATAGAACCTGCTCTTGCAGAAAAAGAGGAGGAAAAGGAGAGAAATTACAGGGAAAAAATTCCCATGCTAACCTCTCTGCAGTGAGTAGGAGGGGAGGCAAGGCGGCCCCAAAGCAGCGGGCTGCCAGCCCTGCGCACCTCGGGGGCCACCCTGCCCCGGAGCAGCCTGCTGGAGGACGGGCATGCTGAAGGCATCCCTGACTGGAAGACAGACCCCAGACACCCACATACCGCCCTCGTCCCTCCCTCTGAGCACCCTGTTCTCCTTCCCCTGCGTTTGACCAACCAGATACTCACCACTGTGGTCCAAAATCTCCAAACCTCCACCTACATAGTAGTGATGCCCTCCTGACTAGTATGTGCTAGTACCGCTGCTGTGTTTCTAAGCAAAAACCCTAGGGATTTTCATATTGTTGCTGTTTTAGTTAAGCAGCTCAAAGGTTTTTCACTGGATTTTATCTTAAATTCTCCCAGTATGAATGCCTGTCTGTATGCATATAGGGATGTGTATGTGTATGAGAAGTTCTGTAGAACAATTAGCACTTATTAAAATTATCTCTTATAATTGAATAGCTGTGGAGATTAAATAAATGGAGGAAAAAACGTTAAAATGATAAAAATGAAAACCAGAGAGAGAGTATGTATTACATAATGGCAATACCTTGTTTCAGAGACAATATAACCCCATTTTTCCTCCTAGAAAGCTCAGATCAAACTTTGGGATGCATAACAGCATTTTAGTAGTAAGTTCTGAAAAACATATTCATTCAGCAATGCTTAATGCTTTAATTTACTTTCAATGTACTTTGGGACAGTGAAATCTGTATTTTAAGATTTGATAAAAAGCTAAAATGAACAGAATTTTCTAGTGATATAACTGCAAAAATTGTGAAGGTGCATTAGCATGATTGCTAAGTGAGCAGCATATCTCAAAATAAGTTTGCAATGATAATTTTATTAATTCAGCATATATCAATGGTTTGTGCTACCTGACTACAGATACATATTTATATTCTTCAAAATGTTCTTCTCTGGTAAGACACAGTTATTTCCTAGTGCCAATTATATCATTTTATATATATATTTATATATACTATATATATTATATATGATTAAAATCAATGCAAGAATAATACCATATAAAAAGTTGTACTACAGGACCCTCAGTAAAACATCTTTTTGCCATTGAAGTTTAAGGATATAGAAGTAGTAACTTACTGTCAAGTATTCCTAAATGTAAATGCCACTAATTCAACAACCTTTAGCGTGCCCCTCATGCTGTCATACATACCTCACTAATGTACAAGTCTACCAATGTATATGATTACTATTGCTATGTTAGTGGATTGCTTTTAAAAAAATAGAGGACCTTTATATCAACCATGTTTTCAAATGTAAGACTTTCTGAGCTGCAGGTCTTGTGCTGACCTTTCAAAAGAGTGAATATTGCCCATTAGGAGCTTGGTCAAGAAAACTACACACTAATGCTTTTTCTTCATTTTATTTTTTAAACTATAACTTAAATAAGGAAATCACCAGTGAAAATCTACTGATTAGCTCCTCTCCTCCCGCCTCTTCCATGAAAATGTACTGATTAGCTCCACCACACATACTCCTCCAAATAATGCTGCTGTCAGTGTTGATGTTGGACTTGCAATTAATTAACATGAAAGTCATGCTCTCGGATTTTTTTAGATTTTCATACCTGGGTGACTTCACAGAAATATGAAGCTTAAAAAAAACAACACCCCACCCTCAAAGAAACAACAGTGCAAGGCCTACTACAAAAATAGGCAATATCAAGGGGTTTTCATCTCCCTGGAAAGTACTTCCGTGTTGTTCCTGGCTTACGCTTAAATGGAAAGAACGGGTCAGGGATAACACAAAGTAATTTAAAGGACTTACACTGCAATACATAGGATTGCCCACAGCTACACCTTGCAATCACCCAGTTCATATTTTAGGTCCTGACATAAGAGTTCATAGTATTTTACAATTCTATGTTCCATGTCAGTGGCTGACCGTGGAGTTGAATATCAGTCCTATTTAAATCTGCAAGAAAATAGCTGCAGGTGACATAACCTTTCATGTAGTACCACTGTGTACATATACAAATAATTGAGGCTCTTGACCCTGTCTACGCACATACAACTGTAAGTACAAACTTGACATTTTGATACTGCTTGTAGCCTTTCCAGTTGTTATTTTCTGTTTCAATAATCCATTGCAGGTAGAAAAATGAAAGAAGGAAGCATGAATGATTAATGCTGTCAAGCTAAAATAATGTATTTAGAAAAATCTATAAATCTGTTATTTGTGGCATTTTAAAACTAAACACGACACTCTTTGGTGCCACTCAGCCTATTTTACAGCAGATAAATGTAAACGTTTTGCAGCAACAATGGCAACATAACCCTTTGAACACTGGTTTTGGCACTAGAAGTTAAAGGGATTGGTTGGAAACTCCCATGTATAAATGAATATTAAAAAGAGATGAATATTCATACAGTGCTATTAATATTTAATGTATATGCATGATGCAAAGAGAATGTGAACAAACCTCTCTTCTTACACAACCTTCCTGCCTTTATCTTCCCGACAGTGGCCACACCTGTGGATATGGCCTTACCTGTGTGATTTTTTTCGGCTTGCCTCTGAACGCTGAAAGATGTCTGGATTAGACTATTTTCTCTCAAAACGTCTGGAGCCTCTACCTTCTTGTCAGAGAGGATACTCAACCAATTTAGACTACTTACATTCATTAATATATGAATGTTTTGTCGTTTATTTAGTAGTTGCCATTAAAATTTCAACTAGTGTTGGTACCTGAGGAGCTGACGACTGATCCTGGGTGGCCACAATGTTTACCAATGTTTTCCTTGGACTATCTTCATTTTTTAACTGCGATGGGAGAACACGTGCGACATTTCCCCCTCCTTTCCGGAGCACTACGAGGCGCCTGACGTACCTGTCGCGTGTTCGTTTCCTCGGCCATCCCCATCCGTCTAGGGCACGAGGTCTTCCCAAGCCCGCTTTGGCCAGGGGCTGCGGCATCACCCAGGGAGGCTGTGTGCCGTCCCTTGGGACAATACATATAGCATAAACTATCAATGCCACATATATCTGAATAAGACATTCGCAGAACTGTATACATGTTAAAATTATATCTCTACCCTAATCAGCACTTCTGTTGTTTTCTTTCACCTCCAAAATAACAGCGAGGCAATCAAGGCAGACGTTACCATATAAACAAGGTACTCCCTTTTAAAGTAGTAAGGGGCCTTTCATGCTAACAAGATGTTTTCTCGCTAGGAAGACAAGAGTATACAACAAAGCCACAGCTATCCGCTAAAATGTCTTGTAGATGTTACATTTGTTAGGTGCTCTAGCAAGTCATTTAAAATTAAACTTAATTAAATTAAGGTGATATTAGCCCAATTGTTTCACTTGATAAATCTGTAAAACCCAAACTGCGCAGCTCAAGTTTCAGGAGATAAGTGAATTAGCAATGCATGCAAATGATCATGATTCTTTGCAGATTCAAAAAAATAATTAAAGCAGATCTATAGCTTGCAGCAAATTTCACCTGAAGTTACAGCAACTGAAGTGCTCTAGAAGCTGCCTATTGCTAGATATCCAGGCTACCTTTGAAGCGTAACTTCACAGTTTTAAGAGGAAAGCAACCATAATTTCCATTACATTCTGTACCAGTGTTTTCACTGTTTTTTTGAAATCAGTGTTTTCAGTCTCCATCGCGTTGCTTTGCAGTTGAAAAGTCTTCTCAACTTTGTTTTCTTAAGATTGTATATTAGATCTCACCAGTGCAAAGACCTTCCTAATCATCATCAAAGATGCTCTGTAGGATAAGTAGCTTTGCAATCATTTCTCCAGTTAAATCCCTGAAGAAATGGCCATCACTAACTCACTGAATTCATGCAAAAATTAGGATTCTACCTAAGTCATGACTGGTAACAACTACTGACTTGAAGCAAATGTCTTTGAAGTTCAAAATAAAATAATTCTACTGCAGAAAATATTAATTAAGATAAAACTTTAGAAAATGCAAAGTAAATAGGCATAGTTGACAGAAGAAATTAGTTTCCTATAAAGCAAGCTTATGCCAGGTTTATAAGTTTAAATATTGTATTTTTTTATTTTAATTTTTCCATCAGAAAAAAGACTTGTAGTTATTTTTGAGTTTCACTGTCTTTAATTTGAAAAGCCTCATTGCCAGGGACAGGCAAGGGACAGGCTGCTCTTTATATTGCTGCTAACATCTTACCTGTTACTTAGCTCTTAAGGACAGCAGGTGAAACTCGGAATAATAACTGACATATATAAGAATAAAAGCAACAAAGGCAAAACGATTTGAATCCAGCTTGCAATTGTGGTCTACTGGAATGCACCTACAGAACTACAGAAACTTGCTTAAAGATGCTCACTTCATGCAGCCAATGGGGTTTAATAATTTAAAATTAACTAAACTCTTTTAGTATAAAATGTAATGGCTCTGTCAGAACCGAAGTGCAGAATGCTAATTTAGGATTTTAAATAATAATTCTGAATAAATGGAAATGTCATTAAAAGGAAGGGTTTTTTTATTTTAAGTGCATAAAGGGACACCTTGAATTAATATAAGCCATTAAAGATACTCTTGGAGTGAGCAAAGACTTACAAATGTCAAAACCCTGAGTGAGCTAGAAAGAATTTAGCTCACAATTGAAATATTCTGGGTCATAAACATGAGCATGTTCTTATTGAAAATACTGTAAAAATCATATGTATATTTTGCAAATCATACAGTTCACAGGGAAGTATCCATATTTCTGTGGGCAATATTTTTGAAAGCTAAGCCCCCTTCTGGACTTTATCTATATGCACACAGGTCATGCCATCATGAGCCAGTCCTTCATCCTCTGTTTTTGACACTCAAAAACTTTTGAATTTTTTTTTTTTTTAAACAAAGCTCATAAGCAGCTGGTTTCCTTCCTTAGCAGCATAGATGAATACTGGTAGGGGAAGGAAAGTCTGCCTAGCATTTTAGATGCTTAACATTTTCTGACACAAAGGCTGCCTTGTGGCTTTTATCTGAGGAGCTCCACCACTTCCTCTGCAGTTAGCAGTAGGCCTGGAGTAGAAAAATGATTTTTCTTGGCCCCAAGAAATTTGCTCAGATACCTTTCACACCTAAATAACTGGAAAACGCTAAAAAAAAAAAATCTTAAAAAGACTTAAGATTTCAAATGGTAGCAGCTCGCTCATAGCACTAATATGGGGGCAGAGCTACTCATTGATTTCAAAGGGAGATTTCTGCTCTGAAGCGGAGTGCCGACGAATTGCGCTCTGAAAGGATTACTATCAGTTTGACAGCAGCACTCAGGACAGCCTTTCTTGTGTTTTTAGCAAATCTAGGTTAGAGCTGCAGTCAATGTCACGACTTAAAAAAATGGAGAAAAATAGATATTAGCATCTCACGAAAACAAGCCCAACAGAAAGGGACAGTAGAAGCAAGCCAAAAATGCCCTCAAAATGCTGTTTCTGCATTACATCTTCTTCTGTCAGAAATATAAAACACGGTCACACCACAAAGATTTGCTCACCCAAACATCCACTATTGTTTTGCAACAATCTTTTGTTTCCTCACTGTTAGTTTTCTGGATTAATTGAATAAATATCACTCTTTGTGACTAATTTCTGTGCTCCACATTAGCATAGAAAAACTTTGAAAATGAACTACAAGGCCCGCAAATGCACATCTCGGTGCCCTGCTTGTGTACTTACTTCTAGAAATACCTTTCTTTCATCCTCATCCTCCTTGACAGGACGCAGGCCAAGTGCACACTGCCCAACCAATAGACACCAGCCTCAGTGCCATGCTAGGGCTCTCCCAAATGGACCAGCAGAGCTTGAGAAGTGGCAGTGCCTTATAAAACCAAAGGAGTTATTTTTTATTTGCAGAAAAAAAAGAAAAACGCTGTTCTACACAGAAACACATATACCTTACATGCAAAATAAGTCCGTCCCTGGACGGTGAAACTTATGAAGCTAATATCTTGTGACTTTGTATGTCACGGTGAGACTTGCCTATGTCTCTACGTCTAAGTGCAAGCTCCTGCTCAGGATGTTCAGAGATCTCCTTCCCGCATGGATTCTCTGAAGCCATTCCCTGAGTAGGGGCATTTGTTTGGATTTCTCTGTTCTACCACCCTCCTGTATTCATATGACCTTCAGGAAACTGCTCCTTCTAAGACTTCTGCTTCTCTGTCAAAAATGAACCCACACCCATGAGAATTTGCATCATCTAGACAAAGATGCACATTTCAGCTAATTAGAAAACAGGAAGGCACCATATGACTACATGTGCCTTTGCATATAATATTTCTGAAAACTGTATTACTACGCCCATTTTATTCCAAATGTAACATTTTCCACAGATTCCCTTTCAAGTCTTCACGCTCTTTGTGCTAATAGCTCCTGGATCTGGAAATGCTTACCCCACAGTACCATACACAAGTATTTTTTAACAACCTTAGTATACGTCAATGTAAATGCAGTTACAGACTACAGATTGCTTTCTCAACAGTATATGCCTGTGATACACCTTTATTTCTAGCTTCAGCTAATGAGCTTCTAACCATTATGTGGTGACAGGAATCCCAAAGGCATTTGAAACAAAAACCCAGAAGACATGAAGAGGGCCTCCTTCTGCGGTACTGAAGGTTTCCTGACTGTTATACACTGAAAGGCATGGCTTAATTACTGATTGAGAGGTATAAACTTGTACCATGTCCAAAGAACTCCGATTTGAATCTCATTCATTCCAAAGGGGCTAGCATATTCAGCATTTACATACAGTAGTGCATTTTAAGTGAAAGTTCAACCCTACAGTACTGCACAGCAGGCATGGATTCTGCTGGACTGAAAGACAGCAGGAAACAAATGCACCCATCTGGCCACATAAATCAATCACTGAAATCTGAAGATACACCCACATAAGGGAAAAAATGATTAATAGATGTGTGATGGGTAAATTTTTATTTAACTCTAAAATCTCACTTGAAGTTGCTTTTCTAAAGCACATGGTGTCAAGGACATGTGGACTTTGTAAAAGTGACAGTCTCCTAAATCTGTCAGAAGAGGCAGGTTAGATGTAGCTGAAAAGGCCGTAAGTACTATTCAGACAGCTATCCTGCCTTTTAATTAAAGATGAACATCAAAAATACACATGCAGTCGAACCAGACACTGAGTTCTGAGGAAGTTTGGATCCTGGCCTGAACCCACAGAGCTTTGACCTATCTTCAGAAGAAATCTGTAATGCTGAGCAGCACAGTACTAGACATAGGCAGAAACCCACGCGTTCAAAGGTACACAGATACTTAAATGATGCCTTCTCAGATCTCAAATTATCACATTATCATTGAAATGAACTGGGAAGCCGTAAAGGTAATAGGGGAATAAGAACAGAATTCTTCTTTTTATAGTCTTTTGGGTAGGAATTTTCAGTTGTTTGTGTACATCTAAAGCAAGTTTTATAGAGATTTAGTTAAGAGGCTATAATGAATCTGAAAGCCTCGGTTAGAAGGAAGGTGGTTAGCACATTCGTGTCATGTGCAGCTGTACGTTTCACACGTGTCACTGCTGTGGATCCTGAGCCGTGCAGGATAATCGCCCCCACCTGCAAGCTGCTCTTGCATTTTTTGTTTTCCTTTGTTTTAAGTGATTACTGGGGATTACATGTGATGAGACTTCATTTTGGTCTATTTCTACTTCTCCCAACATATTCAGCTCTTCACCTCGAGCTGCATCGTTTCTCCGGTACCAAAGCTGAAGTATCCTACAGATGGTACAACAGGTTAGGCAGAAAAGTGACAGACTCAGCCTTACTCACGAGATTTTTGGTTTTCAAATGCACTTGCAGCTTGCAAGTAAGTATACAATTTTCACTTAACACAACACAAAAGCCCCCAAATATTTGGAAACAAGCAAAAACGCTGCACTGAGCTCGAGGGATATCAGAGTTCAGCATTCTTCTCTATCTGATCTCAACCAGTTTTTGTATGGTTTGTATCTCTGATACTTTCTTCTGAACTATCCCTCTAGTTGAGGGCACAGAGCAGGTTGCTAGGTTGAGTCCCAATCTCCCTGCCCTCTCCTTTTGGCTTTTGTGACATTTCTGCACTTCGGTCTTCTCACTCACCTTTGAAGAAGTGTTACACTAGATCTATTCCCAAGCACGCTTCGTCGTTAAAAATGTAGTGTTCTGGCCAACTATGGATCATGGTCCAAGTACTATCTCCCAAGAAGCCAGCTGCTGCAGAAACAAGCTGGGCTGCTATTATTTTCTTGCTAAATTAAGCCCTGACTTGCAGTCTGCAGCATCGTGAAATACAGTCTCACAACTCTTGTTATTTACTTCTAAAACTTTGGATAACATCTCTGTCTCTCTCAGCGACCTTTCACCTGCCAGTAAGGCGCTGATGTCTTTTGAAGCCTCCTTGTCAGCCACCTGGGGAGGATCACAGCCCTGCACCAGGTCAGCCACACGGCCGAGTCCCTTGACAACGCTAGAGGGTTTTGTCGTCCCATAGGAATGGAAATTGCCTCCACAAAGTTTCAGAACCAGATGCAGCCACCTCAGTCCAAGGCAGCCTACCTTACCAGCGTGAAGGCCTTAAAAACACGGCCTTCTTTAAATTAGCTGACATAAAACTCACCCCTATCTCTTTCAGAAGGGCAATAAATAAATGATTACAGCCAAACTTCCCTCACTATTGTTATTAGCAGCCTGCAAACAAAAGCTGATTCAGAAGAATACTGAAGAAGGAAATAACTTCTAAAGTTCATCTTTATTTCAAGGCAGACTAACTCCATTTGAGCAGGTATTATATACTCACAAGCATAACATCCCCAGCCTTGAGTCCCTGTCACTGCAGGCATCCTATTTACCACCATCACCACATTTTTTGTTTGTTTTTTGTCTTCTTTTATTCACTGACTTCTACAAACCTTTGGGAGGAGAAATGAGGAGTACTATAGCAGCCTTTAAATTGACTCTTATATTAAGAATGTTATGTTTTTTATATCCACTCTGAAAGGGTAATATGAAACTTATGAAATATTTACTAACTGTGATGCATAAACAACAAATCACCTCTTTTCCATTAAATATTTTTGTGAAAGATATTTTTAATAAAATACTGCAGCTTGCAATTTAATTACAATGAGTAATTAAAACTTAGAGTATAATCATTTTTGGCAAAAAGTCAGTTTTTGTTAAAATTTTAAGATAGAAAAAAGATGCATATTACGACCATAATACTGTTAGTAATTAAGATAAATGCATCAATTATTAAAGATGCAAACATGTCAAGCAAGCATAACTAATTATTTGAGCATGTTAACAGTTGTTTAATGTTAACAAGCAGTGAATTATTAAAGACCCCATGTGTCACATTTTGGACTGCATAAAATATAATGTTCTGGAAGGGTTTATGATTTTCAGGTTTTGCTTAGATCTTTTCAGTCAGATAAGCAATAAATTTAAAATAACTTGCATTTAAACTGTATTTCTAAAATAATTAGCTGTGATTGTGTAATGAAATGTTATATTTCTCACTTCATGAAGGCTTCTAAATTCAGTTAAAATGACCAAAACATATCAATAGGTGTTCCATGCAGCAATTATACGATTTTTGTGTGCGAGCGTGTGTGTAATTTCTTCGTTAAGAAGAGATACAGTACGAGGGAGGTTTGAACTGTAAGAGTAACAACTAAACCAAGATGAAAGAGTTTATTTTAGGTGAGATAATGTTCATGTTAGCACCTGGCTTTGTATTTCAATGTCTTTATTCTATACGAATAAGCCTACGGGAATACAGTATATATAGCCTATGGGAGCACGGCCCTCCTGAAAGCGAGCAGGTGCCCACACACCCGAATCAACGAGTCTGTCGAGCGACGCTTGCAACCGGCACAGGCGCATGGCCACCTCGCACACCCGCACCGAGGCCGAAACCACCCTGGGCGGGATGCCCGCCACAGCGGTTCCTGGGCCACAGCCTGCGGCCCGCAGCATTTTAAAATATTTGCCTAATTCTGCCTGCTTTCCTTCACGTCATTAAGGTCTCCTGCAGCTCACTCTCTGCGGCTGCTGCTTAGCAGTTTGCTCTCCTCTCCCTTAATTCCCGTTAGCGATCCTGCAACATTGGATACAAGAATATAAAACATCCAAACAGTTTCGAGTTTTTACCACCTTTCACTGTAAAACCTGAAACTCAAACCACCTGCCAGGCTGCAGGTTTTTTAGACAAGAACAAAATTAGGCTTATTTCATGTGAGAAGGCCTCTTCGAGCTGCACATTCTGTCAGTAGGCAGAAAAGTCAAATCTTTCTGTCTAAGCATTAACTATTAAAAGCCGCATGTTGGTGAGCCTCCAAAGGACTTGCTGCGAATCTGAAAGGAGATGCCATCTGATCTCCTGGATCAGATCTGAATTGAATTTCTGGACCTTTACAGAAACATCCCTGCAGCAATACTTTGCTGTACTTACATCCGGCCGGCCGGACACCCGGGACCCCGCGCCCGACGTCCCCTTCGAGCCACGGCTCAGCCGGGCTGCAACGCGGTGGCCCCGCGCCCGCCACCTCCCTCGCCCCCAAGGCCACGCTGGTCCTCTGCAGCAAGTGCAGTTCCTCTTACCTGCACGCCCTCAGAGCCACCTGGATTGATTTGGACACCGCTAGCAATAGCTCTTGCTAACTGAGACTGTTTCGACAGACCGAGGAGCAGCGTATTTACCCCGGCGTTTCAAGGGGAGGATAAGCTCTGCGCCTTGCTCAGCCAAAGCCAGAAGGGCAGGAAAGAGCACACCTTTACAACTGCTATCCCAAGGCAGTCTACCCGTGACAAAAACAGGTGCACATCTCCACTTTGGAGATGTTTCAGTTAGTGTCGGGGGGAGGAAAGGCCTGGAAGCACCAAGGAATCATTTGTTTGCTTGGTTGGTTTTTAGCAACTTATTAATATGAATTAATGTTTGCAAAGCTCTCTGACATCTTTAGATGAAAGATACTGTGCGCAAATATTAGGCTGTTAATTGGGTGGCTGGAGGGTGTGCAAATAGCACAGACCTAATATAATAGTTCTCCGCTCTAAGATTTTAAAATCTCTCCTCTCCTGTAATCAGGCAGAGGTTTGAGCCGTGCAGTGGGAAGACAGGCCTGACCTCCGAGGGTCCTAAAACGTTGAGATTCTCCTGCATTCCAACAGAGAGAAAGAGCTCACAGTAATGCTACCTGCCAGGTCTCCTTGCACTGCCACGTGGAAGGAATAAGCACTTTTCAAGGGTCCAGCACAGAGTCTCAGGGGCAAAGAGGACAGTGAAGTTTCTTTGTCATGGTCGGCTTTCTGGTGAAAACAATCTGACATATCCCGCTCTCCCAAGAATATGTGAAAGGCTACTGCTCCAAAATGTAATTGGGGTTTGTAAATACAAGGCACCAAGAAAGCACAGAGGTCAAAGACAAGACATACTGATGGAAAGAAGCTGATAAAATTAGGGGAAGGTAGAAGAACAGCACCTCAGGCCCAAGACATCGTTGGCATTTCAGGAGCTGGAGGACAAGCGTGCCTTTTGCGGATAATATACTGCTCTCAAACACACACAGAGGAAGTTTGGGGACCCTACCGGTCTTCTTTTTAGCTTATCTTATTTAGTATTTTTCCCCCAATTTTTCTTCCGGTTTCTAGGTGACCTCCCTCCTCTGACAAGGTCTCCCCATTACGACAGTGAGCTCTGATGATAATGTAGGTAACATTCAGCCTGAGACCAAGTGCAGCAGAAAGCTATATTTCACTCCTGACCTTCAGCTCCCCCTCTAGTGCAATGCACACATTATATTTCCTTTCACTCATAGCAAGACCACTGAAACAACGCCGGGTGAAATAAGTGACATTTCCTTAGCTAGATTTCAGAGATGAATAAAATAGTTTTGCCATTTTCACTGAACGCGCGATGCTTGTCACACAACTTTGCTTAGCTCACATCAGCTATTAGGCTCATGCTTAAGAGCGGCAAGAAAAGGATAAGGCGAAAGCCACCTTGCCGCCAAAATCGCGGGACCTCTCCTCTCTTGCGCCAACTGCCGAATTGCACAGTAGTGCTGGCACCACTCCAAGCCAATTCCTGAATGTTTCGGGCCTAAATCTCTTCATATGTTAGGGTAGAGCGGCATGTACAGTAACTTCCTTTACTTCCAAGACGCTTTTGCCATCTGTTTCTATTATAGGAGTTTATGGCACCAAATACCTTAGACAGTACAGTATCCGCTCCTTTCCCGCGCCGCAGTTACGGGTGCTGTACCGCTTTATGAACTGAGTGATAAAACTTGGAGCTTTCTTAATTCTCTCCTTTCCACCTCCATTTTTTTCATAGCACACAGCAGAAATGGAAGGATTTTTTACAGTTCATATTATTACGATGAGAAGTGATTTGGAAGAAAGTACAGAATTTATCAGGAAATGGAAATGTGACTACAAGGCAGCTTTTAAAAATCCTTTAATCATATCATGATTAAGAAGGTTTTTATATTGTTACTTGTACATTCTGAAGTACGTAGAATTTTGTTATAATCTCAAATTTGCCTTTTCTTTTCTTTAAGAAAGAAAAGCATGCTTTGCACAGATAGTCTCCCACTCACATTCATTAAAATCCTGCACTAAAGCAGGGACTCCACTCACATTTGTTAAAATCCTGCACTAAAGCAGGGACTCCATGAGCAGTATGGCACAGTGGATTTTCATGAGTAATATTTCACCATTCTTCACGCCCACAAATCAAAGTATTTACTTAAAGCAGTGTAGTATCAATACACTCATGTCCCCTATCTTACAGACCCTGAGAACCCTTCACTCCTTAAGGAGAGAAATTATTTTTCTGCTGTAAGTGACATGGAGAGCTACTATTTGTATGCAACAGCCCCACATTTTAACAGCGGTTGCATGGTGAATGTTTGCAATCATCCTTATTGTCTGTATTCAATGAGGAGGAGGAGCCGTTACACACTTCTTTAAAGAATGAATGAATGCAGGCTTACGGGCAGAAGATTAGATAGGTATGAATTTGGCAAAGAAATCAAATATAGACACAAAGAAATATCCTATTTGCCCATGGCTGGTTTGATCACATGGTGACCATCTGGAATTTAGATCAAGCCTTCAATAAAATACAAGGGACCACACTTCTGCAGCACTCTCAATGATAAATTAATATCTGAGCTGGAAGTACTACAAGAAAACAGTGATAAAGAAGACAAAAGCCACATCTCACATACTCCAATTGCACTCCATTTCCTGGTGTTTCTTCACTTCCCCCCCCTCCCCCTGCCCATTAATATAAACATTATATGAGAAGTATAGTGAGAGCAATAAAAAATAGATGGCAATTAGAGCCAAGATCCAGAGCTAAGACAGGAGGAAAAAAGGAACAGAAACATTGGTCCTGATGGCCTTTTCCTGTTCCAATTTTTTTTAATGTTCTTCTGACCTTGATTAGATCTGCAGCTTCTCATGTGAGGCTTTGAGATGAGTCTTATATTTAGATTTAAAAAAAGTAGTACTACAAGTGAACTACCGAGCATACAGGGACCCATACCTATTTTGCCACATTTTCTGAACCACGCTCTTACCGTATATTTGCCCTGGTGCTAGTGCTGTTAATTGATTTACCACATTACTTCTGGGGCAAAACTTGCAAAACAAGAAGCCGAGAGGGCTCTGAGCCCTTTAGCAGGTCTCTGCAGCGCAGGGCTGCCCGGCACAGTGTCCCTGCAAGCATCCTCTCGTTACAGGGCAGATCTTAGCAAATACTTTCTAATCTACTTTGGAGCTAACGCATAAGACTACCCTCAACCAGAGCCCACCAGCAGGGCTGTTCCACAGGAGGGGGTGGTTGCTCAGGCCTTTTCCCCTGCTCCACCACCCCTGCCCATGGGGCCTGGGCACCGCTCGGTGTCCATCCTCTCCTCTGCCCAGCGCTGCTCAGGCAAACGCATGTCAGCTCAGATCAGCCAATTGATTCAGCTGAGAACTAGCTTGAGAAGCAGTAAACAAATATTAATTTTCAGGCTCACCTTGCAGCCACACGAACATGGCCCTGCGGATGCCATGGGAATAAGCAATCCAGACTTTTACTGGTCTTCTGCCAATTAAAGTGAGCTGAGCCACAGTTCCTGGACTTTCCTCCTCTTTTTGAGGTGGGAACTTCTTAGCACGAGCCACAAGCCACTCTCCCTCAGGGCCAGTTCTCAGTCCATTAGTTCATGTCTCGTTGCAGTTTCTCACTACCTTCAAGCCAAAGATATTTATATGAGCCTTACAAGCTTGGGAACAGCTTCCTTTTCTCCAGGGGATGGGAAACTATGCTGCATCCAGCACCTGCAGGATGAAGCCCATTATAAAGGATGTGGAGATGCACAATGTCCTCCTGCCATGGTGCCCAAGGGCTGAGAGGGCTTTGCCTGTTCCCTCCTCCCCGGGTGAGGGCACCCAGCTACCCGTCTCTGGGGGGTATGGAAAAGGCCCAGCAAAATCAGCTCCACAGCAGGGCCTACCACCAGAAACCCTGGCTCTGGGGCACTTCAGCATCACATTCCTACGGTCCATCTCCGATACTTCTGATAATAATATTTGGGCCATCTTTCCATAGTCATTCAGAGGGAAAAGGTGGACTTCAAACATAATCTTTGCTAATTTTTCCAGTAATACCGATCAAAACATATTTCCAGAGACTTTGTGCAAGTGTGCTGATATACACGGGGTTTGCCTTGCCACAGTCATGTTTAATAAGACGTCTGCTCAGAATTACAGACGCTCCGTTTTACGCCTGTTCCACTGGAAAATGAAAGGTGTTCACTTTCCAGGACAGGCCAGTGAAACGGACGCCGTCAGCTTGGCCCACTACGGAAAACACAGGTCCCTTTTTTTGATGAACAAGAAATTGCAAGACTATTAGGACAGAGAGTTAAAAAACACCTTCCGGAAAAAGAGGGGGGATGCTTGTGTCACACTTCAGCAAATAAAATACTTGGACTGTTTTAATTCACTATTGAGAAAGGCAATATTCACATCCCTTGCGAGTCCCCTTCTTCCTTTGTTAAAGGATAGTTTAAAATTCCTCTATGCTAGTCAATTCCTTCACACTGCAAAAGGCTGTCAGAGAACAGATTTTAAAAACTAAACAAAATATTAAAGGTTTGAAAAAAAAAACAACCTTTCAATTTCATTTGTATTTTAGGTTTAAAGGAGTAGTTTTTGCTTGTTGTTCAGATCAATACATTATTTTAGTAACAGAAATACTAATGTCCTTAAATCTATATATTTTCCCGCAAATCACCCAAAATTCTCTCCCGGATTAGGCCTCCCAACCAACTGATTTAGTTATGTGTCACCAAAGCCTCAGTCTCTCATTTTTCTCTTTTCCGAGGCTAAAGGAAATGCTTATTGATACTGTACTTTAAACCTTAGCCAATGGAAAGCAATGTTTCACCATTTATCTGCTCCTGACACATTTTTATGTAAACTGTTGCAAAGGGAAGGGATTCACATATGTTTTATGAACTCCACCGAAGTATGAATAAAAGGCATCCAAGGTTCAAAGAGTTAAATTAACCAACGATTTCCCTCTCGGTGCGAACCCCCCACCCCGAGCCCCTCTTCTCTCTCAGGGCTAGGCTTGATTTATGGTGTGATCCATCCCTGTTGGGAGTTGACAGTCACTTTCATTTTCTAGTATTTTTTTTCCTTTCACTGCCAAGGTCACCAGAGAGAGGGCCCTCCAAGTTTTCTGCATTCGTCCTCCTTCACCCTTCCACCGCGTTGGCCTCATGAATCATCCCGTCTCCACATTGAACTCCTGATGCTTCTCTTCCACCAAACTGCCCGACTTCCGCAATTTTTCTTCATTCTCACTAACAATTTGGTAATGAAATATTGATTTTTAGTTAGATTCAAATAGATGTTATTAAGTTTGCATTGATAAATCGTTCCCTTTCTCAGGCTGGAAGTACCTCAGTCAAATTCTAACTGCGCTTTCATACCTGGTGATGTATTAATTTGACATATTTGTCACCCAAGCTGCCTGGCTCAGAGTTAGAGGAGGGCGTCTATCCTAATTGCTGCTATTTCACAGAGAAGGTGTAATTCTAGCTGATTTCTTCCAAGGATTTGAGCCCTAAAATAAGATCTTTGTAAATATTTTACATAGGATTTTTATTAGACAAAAACAAATACACTATTTTGCAGAAGGAAGCAGGAGACATTCAAAAAAAAAAAAAAGCACTGGCCAATTAACGTAAAATATTTTCAGTTAACTTTGCTAATGGAAATGTATTAAACACCAGCAAAATTGCCATGGATTGAAAGACAAGCAAGCACTTTTTTTTTTTTTTTAAATACTTCTTGGTGAGAGCCAGTGGATGTTTAAGATTTCAAAAAAATCAGCTAAACAAAATGACTGCTGCCTTAGCTGGTTGAATGAAGTGACTATTTCCTGCACATTCCTGATAAAATAACCCCTCAGTCAGAGTCAAAGGTGTGACACAGGCAACACGAGGCAGCAGGAACAGCGTCAGCATAGCGTCATCTCTCACCTACACAGGGGATAAAATTCCCAGTCCTGGGACCTCGCTGAGGGCAAAAATTGTGATCACAGATAGAAATACAAATAAATTACATTGAAAAGAGAGAGGTACTTGCCTCTCTGAAATACCCAAGCCTTGTTCTCTACCACTGCGCAGCGCGACTGCTGCACTGCTTCTAAAACAGCTACTTTTCAGTCCCTTCCCTCTGGCTGGAGTCGGTGGTGGCCAGCAGCGCCCAATGGCAAAGCACCTTCTACTGCGCAGGCCAAAGTTCAAAGAAATTCAGCTCAAATCCAGCCGCCCGAAACGGAGAGAGCGACGCACGCATTTTTATCTCGACTCTGTGTACGTCTCAAGTAACAATTAGTTTAAAATTACACACAACTCAGCTGGAAGTTTGAGCTGAGGCTTGCAGCTGCATCCATTTGAAGACTTGAATTTCAGCCGGACTGCAACCTGATCCGCCCATTTACAGATGTGACTCTGCACCTGTAAAAACTCCACCTTCCACATATTCCCGAAGCAGACACCCAGAAACGTCACTGGTACAGTAGCTACAAAAATTAATCCCATATTTATCGCAAGTATACAAAGCACAAGTGTAATTCCTTATCAGCTACCTGCTGCAAATTCAGCCTCCAAAGAGTTTAAAAATACATAAATAAATAAAAAAAGCCAGCAGCATGCTACCACCTCTCCTCTAACAGAAGTTCTGTTGCGCTGACTGATTTCAAGAGACAGGCATTGATGGATAAAGCCCAATTGCTTCCTATACTGCTATGTCACGCTCTTATATTTACAGAATAATTTACTGTAAAAGAAGAGGTTATTCTCTGAAATTAGCTTTTAAATGCCCAAACACATTTAGTGCTTCCACAAAAGGAAATGTTTTTCAGAACAACAAACTCCAATTTTGAGCAGCCGAAATATTTACCGCACAAGGTATTTAACATCAGGATCATGTTTGTTGTGTTCCCCATCCTACATACAGTAAACGTAAAATTTTAATGGCACTAGTGACTGTTAATTCCACCCATAGCTACCATTGCATTTCTCAAAATAAAACTAACTGGAAAAAAAGATATAGCAATATAAAACAACTTTCATTATCTTCTCTCAGCATAGATACTGTAATAAGACTATTTAAATGAATCAGACAGCAGAAGGGATGCATAGATTTCTCTGCTTATGCAAGCTCATTCGTTCTTACATTCCTCCTCTTACATACTTCAAAGATTATTTAGTGCAATAAATAATTATCAATCCACTTTGGAAAGCCGTTATACATACCCATACTCTTGAAACTGCTGCTACTTTTATTGTTACTAATGCCAAACCGGGAATGTGAGACAAGAGCCTCTCTAAAAACAGGTTATAGCGAGTTCAGCATTCAGAATACAGCTTGTAGCATGCATATGGGAATGAGTCATTTCTGAGAAACATAAAACTCTAAGTTATCAAACTGTTTGCTAGTCAATTATTTTTCTTTAGTATACTTGCTAGTAATGACAACTGCTATGAGGAGCATGCACTGCAGGATTATTTCTACTAAATATTATTAATCTGGGGGAAAGTAAAACATAATTAGTCTAAATATTGCAATGCAGAAGCACAAAAGCACAAAAAATTAAGAAGGTAAAGCCAAAATTCAAGTATTTCGTGCTGTCCTTCACTCCTCCTGTCACAGGCCAGGTATTACAGAACCTCAAGTAAGTGAGATCACCCATCAGAAATAATCTAGCCAATTAAGTAGGTTCAATGGAAGTGTGAGAGTTACACTGCTGGGGTATGTTATTAGATCAATCAGATAAATATACACTTAGGGAATTAAAAAACATGTATACGTGCGTGCAATATTGACTGTAATGGCCTCCTGGGACAAGTTCTAATGATATATGTTAAATATGGAAAATCGATATGTTAGAGTATCGAAAGTATTTAGGAATGACTTGTGCCACGTGAGGCCTCATGCAGTGTTACTCTGCTGCAGAAAAGGGAGATTTGCCATGAATGGCTTGTCTTCCTGCAAGCAGTTGGCTCGGTTTAGTACAGGGGAAGAGGAGGACATAGAGGCAAGAAATGACTACACCTAGATGAAGCCTCCCATGGTCCACCACACCAAAGTCCTAATTTCCAGTCAAATCTAGAGTTGGGTTAGGAGGAAAGCTGGAGTACCTGGCCATACTGTAAATTGGCAGAAAACAAGGGCAAGCTTGGCATTGTTGCATGTTTGCCATGCATCTTCCAGCCACAAAGTAGTTGCACTATGTAGGTGACAAACCTAGATATTTAGGGGCACCACGAAAGCATGTCCATTCATTTGACAGGGAATACGTGATAAAGCACAAGTGCTTTGAAATCTCTTCTTAGCTCTGCATTTGCAACATGGTACATAAAAAGGCAATGTTGTAATTCACTCTGATAGAACACATTTTACATGTCTAACGGTAAAGCACTATTCCAGGCATCTTAGATAATACAATGGGAACTGAAATACTTACAGTGGAAAGACTTCCTTGTTGCTTGAGTTCCCAGCACTGTCCTTTGATGACCTGTCATCAGGATGAGGGGAAGAAGCTGCTGTGAGCAAGGCTCTGCTCCCTCCTGCTGAACAAGAGCATTTTACATTTTTCCTGTTAGGTGATCCTTGGGAATTCTTCTAGGAGAAATTCCAAGATTTTTGCTCAAGAAAAAAAAAAACTCGTCACATCAAGAGTTCATCATATCCATATATTTCTTGGAGCAGTGTTCCTGGGCCAGGGAACAGACAGAGCCCTTTCATGTACACTCTGGTGATTCCCCTAGTCTGTAGAAAACCCAGAAGAGGTTGAAGGGTTATCTCCTCAAGGCTTCCTCTGTAAGAAATACTATTAAAAGAGGCCTGAAATTTGATTGTCCTACCAGACTCTCATTTTCAGATATTTTTACTATTCTTCAAAAATTAAATAAAAAAATCCTTACCTTAATTTGGTAGGGCTTCTGAATTAGCCAATGATGAAGCAAATAAGTGAGTTGACAGCAGAATTATCCTGTGCATTATTAGCAATGAAGAGCTTGGACTGGGTTGATTCTTCTCAGTAAAAGAAAACATTCTCTTTCATTTTCTCGACAGAAGAAAGTTCTGCTTCAAAGTAGAAGCTGAAAATTCTCATAGCTAGGACCTTCATCACCATAAACCTGGTAAACTCTTGTGCCATTTCTTAGATAAGAAAGCAATTCTCTCTCTCCCTCCTGCACTGTCCCTGTTTCATCCCTGATCAGCTTTCCTTCCCCCTACAATCTGCCTTTCTTCCATCCAGCCATGACTCTTTATTCTAATTGGAAGTAATTGCTTGAAAATAACCCAGGGGGTGCAGAATCACCCTGCGAACCCAGAGCACTGGCCAGCAGGCTCACCTGGCATTCACACAACAGTACTCCTCTCAACAACCTACAGACAAATAGCATGAAGTTGTAGTTGTTCATCTACTAGATCTTACTAGTCATCGAGGGTACAGGTCCCACTCAGAGGCTGCACTTGCATATCATACGCATGAGTGAGCAAACATGGTAAGAGGAGGCCAACGTCTTGCCTTCCTTGTGGGGAAGGGACACCGGTGTGGTCAGGGGTGTGCTGCAGGCAGAGCTGCCACGTGGTGGTGGGAGAGATCTGGAGCTTTTCCCTGCTGGTTCCCCCAAATCGTAAAATGCATAAGGCTTTAGCTCGGGGAGCAGGAAATGTAAGCTAGAAGTCCTCTGATCAAAAATGGAAATTGAATCAAAATCCCCACATCCTCCTGGCAGAGTATCTGAGTTTCCTAGTTTTGGTAAAAGCATCCTCATTTTTGATGTAGATCCCTTCCTTTTGCCAAATACGTTGAGGATTTTCAAGATAATCAAGGTGCATCTTTTGAGGAACTGTCCTATTCAGCCAGCACCTAAATTCACACCACTCTTTGCTCCCTCTCCAAAGTGTCCCGTAGAGAAGAAAACACTGCATTTTGTTTCCATTGAGGCATGCAGCTACCAAATCATCATTAGCAGCGGTCTCCACACGAGATCAGGTTTTGGTGCATTCACTGACAAAGAATACAAAGTGCAAACAATAGCGACTCAGATATGGTACACTATCACTACCTTTCAGAAGGTCTGAAATGAGGATTTAGTGACAATAGAATTAGACATCAATTAATACTCAACAACATATAGGAACAAACATATTAAGTTATCTACAAAAGCAATGAGTTCAATGTTTTTATGATCGCAATGGGAAATAAGGTAACTTACTGGTCTCCATTTCAAATATTTAAAATTAATTAGTTTGCCTTGTGAATATACCAACAGCTATTCTGAATACAAAAAATAAATCTATCCAAAAGGTTTTGTTACACTAACTTTTCCCTTCCTTCCCTTTCAGCAACTTCACCGCCATCTCTGTTTCCTTAAGGTCTTTTCTCTAGTGCATTTTCTTTATGTTATTAGTGCTGTCTATAAAATATGAATCCCAATTCCATGATCGTCATAAAAATCATAAAATTCTATGCCTGCCATGAAAATATTACATGATTTATTTTCGTGTGAAGTATGTATTAAATCTAAGTATTGGAATGGTATTTCGCCTCCTTGACATCAAGAACTTTAAAAGACACACAATTTCTACTCTATTGCTATTATGTTAGGTTGCCTTCCTTATTTTAAAACAGATATTCCAGAAGCTATTTATAGATTGAGGTTAATATACATATTGCCATATGCTGTACAGTATTTGCTCATATACCTTCTTCATTTTTATTTTATATGACATATGGTGGCTGCATTATACACGGCATTCCTCTAATGCATTGCACATGCATATAGTATTTCATACAAGTAGTGCATATATATATCATACATTTTAAACTAACAGATTTTGAACCAATAGACAAGGTAGATCCTCAGCTGTGCTCATTTCTAGGCACATTTAAGGAGAAAAGGGGTGATCATAAACTAACTAAAGCTCCCTGCTTTTAAGGCTGGTATAGACCCACACCTAAAACACCAGAGGGATCAAAAACCCCTCCCCCCCCTACACACACACAAAAACACCCCACAACACACCCCACAGGATGGGGAGGGAGAGCTAACTTTTCAGCTGAGGATTTCTCTCCACTCACCGATGAGAACAGCAGCCATAAGTTGCTAGCTTGGAGAGGTCTCGGTTGTGTGTGCACCTCTCACTCCATGTCAGCCCTAAACATCCCACTGCTATGACCTAAGGAAAACATTAATGAAGGGCAGGATTTTTCCCCTCTTGTGGACACCAGAAGGTTAAAATTGATTTTATTGCCTTCAGCTGATAGCTTCTTAATCTCACATCCCTGATGATTCCCATATGCAACATACTGTCACTAGATCTAAGCAAAAGTATTCATCCAAAAGCCTTTCCTTCAGTTAAAAAATACAAATATGGAAACAGGGAAAGAGCTAGCAAATTCACTTCCACTTTACAGCATCACTTCCATTGAAAAAAGCACAGCAATAGAAAAAAAAATTGGAGACTATTTGAAACAAAAGTTTTCAAATATAGAAGTTATTTTCTTTGACATTTTCTTCCATGCCATTTTTAAAGTTGAGAAAAAAAATAAATCAATAGTCAAGTACCTGAAACAAAAAAATTCATTTGACTCCAAACTATTTATCTACATCTAATATTGCCAAGGAACAGAAATATTAGCTACTCACATAGCTCTAGTCATCATAGTACTGTATAAAATCAGTCGTCACAGAGTGCTTGAGAACTAATAATTAGTTTTTCTCCTTTTTAAGCAGAAAAAAGTCCTCATGCTAATAACCATCAGGTACATAACATTTTACATTACTTTCCAAGGCACGGCATGTCTGCACCATCCTAAAAATGAGACATAGCCTGTTGAATATTCTTTGTAGCTTTTTCCTACAACAGGATTATTGCCATTGCTGTGCATCCCAAGCTTACTACTTCTCACGTTGCTGGTTTGCCAGGCAAAGTTAGGGCTTGTTGTTTCAACATAACACTCGGGCCTGCATTTCTGACAAGTTGCACTAGCGAATATCAAAGTCACAGATACATTCAGCAAAGAGACTTTGCAAATAAGAACAGGTCTTAACAGAACCAAAGCCACCCACTTCTCCAAGGCCACCACAGCTGAGCCAACCTGCTCCGCCAAGAGGTGCTTTGGGGTGCACTCGTTGGTTCCCGCTAACGTCACTAGGTACAAGGAGCTGAATTCGGCCTCTGTAACCCAATTCAGTAGTCTTGTGTGGGTCAAATTCCTGAATAAATCAATGGGCGCTTTTATAAAAAGTGGAATAAGAAGCATCTCATCCTAGAATAACTCAAAGTTATAGACAAAGGGTAAATTCAAAGGAAAGTTTCCTGACTTTAGCGGACTGCAGATTCCAGTCCTAGAATCTGGATTCAGAACAGCAGGCAAGGAAAGAAAAAAAAAATCACCTTCAGAGATCATCCTTACAGAAACATATACTCACAAAGGATTTTGCAAATACGGTTTTCAAAACCTCAAGTACAAAAAAAAAAAAAAAAAAAGAGGTAAAATCCAACTAACACACAATTAAGCCATCTGATCTTTGGATGCTTGCTTTTTCTGCCAGAAACAAAGAAGAAATAAACAGATTTCTTCTAGAGTCATAGGCTTTAACTATTTTATCATATACAGAAAACAGAAACAAAAGCCTGGACAAAAGGCAGAAACTATGAAGAAAAATTATTAAAGATTTAGGAAGAAGAAAAATCAATCAAGGAGGATGTACAAACCTGATTAGGAAAAAAAATTATATGGTTAAAAAAAAAAAAGAAGAATATGCGTGTGTATATCTATAGCCATGTTAACGGGTGGCTGGTTCTTCTAAGATTAAAGAAAATAACCTAAGGTTAAATCTCCCTCTGAGTTTCTCTGCTACGATCTACAAAACTGGAAACCTGTTTGCCATGGCTCCAAGCAAAGAGCTGAT